>NC_080045.1:38553404-38610455 GCF_012489685.1 Lotus japonicus | reverse complement strand
GTAAACTGAAGGTATGAAAAACGGTAGAAAGGGGGGTTTGAATAACGTTTTCAGTACAAAACTTCCACCTTAAAGATTTTGACAAATCTTTCGAGAACTTAAGTGCTAAAGATAAGAGATAGAAAAGCACACAAGGATTTTATCCTGGTTCACTTGATAAATCACTCAAGCTACTCCAGTCCACCCGTTAAGGTGATTTCTTCCTTCTTAGAATGAAGGCAATCCACTAATCAGGTAAGAGTTACAACTGCACTTGAAACCTACAAGTGACTAACAATTACACTGACTTAGCTCACACTAAGATTCACTCTCTTAGTCTTCTCTAGGATCCGATCAACCTTGATCTCCTAAAGGAACTAAACAAACTGTTTATCAAAGAAATGTTTACAAGAGATTTGCTTCTAAAAGCTAATAGTAAACTCAATGAATTTCAGATGAAAGAAGGCTTAGAATATTTTGAATATGTCTTGCGCGTGTGTATTGCTTCTTCTTGGTTTCTTGGCCGCTTCTTTCAATCTTCAGCCTCTATATATTACTCCAAGGATTAGGGTTTGAGCGTTGCATGGGAAATGCTACCGTTGGAGGGCAGTTCTGGAAAATCCAGCTTCTGCTGTGGCTGAGAACGTTAGTAGGTCGTCAGGAAGGTACACTTGCTTTTGTACTTGGATAGCGACTTGACCTTTTAACCTAGGAGACTTCTGATCAGGGGAATACTTCATATTGGAACTTGTGAAGCCGGTTGATCAGAGTCAGAGGGAAAGCACAGATCCTCTGACCATTGTATCTTCTGATTCTGAACTCAGAGGGAAGAACATGGCCTTCAGAGTTTCTTGCTTCTGGACTTCAGAGTTTCCACTATTCAGCTTCTGGATCTTCAGAGTCTTCTACACCATCAGAACATCTGAACCTTCAGTGTTTCTTGGTTATCAGAACTTCTGGATCATCAGAGCTTCTAGCGACTGAGTCCACATCAGAGTTTGTATAGCTTCAGAACTTCTGAAGCTTTTCCACTGTTCATACTGAACATGGTGAATGCGAAAGCGTTGCTTGGGTTACCCTTTATACACAATGCTTCTGATTTGTGTGAGATTGAGTTGAGGTCAGAGCCTGTAAATAGCACACTCAGAAAAATACGTTAGAGTACCACAATTGTTCATATCAAAAGGTTAACTTGTAATCATCAAAACATAGAGTTGTACTACTAGATCACAACTTGATCTTACAATCTCCCCCTTTTTGATGATGACAAAACTAAGATTTTTGATGAACAATTCTTAAACATTAAACTGAATTCACTCAGAGTTTAGAGATATAGAATAAGACTTATCCTGATGTGAATAGTTTATCTTGCTCATTCTGAATTCAAGTCACAGCTTGATTCTGAGCTTAGCTCCCCCTGAATCTAATACTTGATGAAAACGTTAGTAAAGTCTAGATTCTGAGCTAAAAAATATAAGAGTTCAGAGTGAAACACTTATGACATAGATGAAAAACGAATAATCAGAGCGCATAAGTGATCAGAGTCAGGGACAAGGTATCAGAGTCTTGGGTATCAGAGTCAACTTAGAATCACTTCAGAAGAAGTGAAATGTATTCCTTGTATTTGCCCAGTGACACATCTATGGTCATGAAGTGGAACTCTTAAAATCTCCAAAAGAAAAATAAATCACACTAACACATCTTACACATCAAAAACTAGGTTTACTCCCCCTTTTTGTCATAAGCAAAAAGCTTGGGGTGTGAAAAAATTAGCTTGAAGTACAAGGTACTCCCCCTTAGAGAAGGTCTAAGTTTAAAAGAAAATGAAAACGATGTAAGAATCAGAGTTAGGCGAAAATAAATAGAAGAGTTAAGGCAAGGGATGAACGTTTACCACCGGTCAAGTGAGTAAATAGAAGGGTCAGTTACCAAGAACTTAACCTCGAGAAACTGTATGAGCATTAACTTTCAGAGAGAAAGTGAAGCCTATAAAAAGCGTTGGAGAGAAAGGTAAGCTTCACACCTCGAATAATTGTCAGTAAGAAAAATGGCATCATACAACGTAGCACTAGAAGAGCTGAGGAAGAAGGCCTTTGAAGAGGACTTGTTCCTGAACATCAGGCATCCAGAGGGTGCAACTACCATCGCGGAGCTGACACGGACACTGCTGGAAGAGGACCTGCGTCCAGAGTTGGAGAGAGACCTGAAGGAATTTCTTGCCTTCGTGGAGGAGGTGCAAGAACTCAGCCGGCTTGAACTCAAGCTACTGGAAGAAAAAGAAATCTTGGAAGAGAAGCTCAGGACTTCAGAAGAGATTCTGGAGAAAGATGAGCTAAAGGTCAGGCTCAGCAACATCCAGCATGTACTGGAGCGTCTGGAGAAGGATAGGTCAGAGCAGCGCCAGGAGTGCAGAAGAATGAGGAGAGATCCTCCATTCTAGACTTTTTAGAGAAGTGATGTATGATGTAAACACAAAAAGATTATGAATAAAACGAGATTTTTTCAAACATATGTGACACAAATATATATAAGGATATGCATATATAATCACAAACGAATAGAATAGAATAAGTAAATAAAAAGAAACAGAGTTTGAATAAAATAATGTTAAATAAAAAGAAGGAAAAAGAAGAGATCCTAAACTAAGGTTTGTCAGTGCGTCGCAGAAGTTCCATCATCATTTGCTTCATCTCAATCAGCATGGATTCATGAGTGTCAAGGCGTTGTTACATGATGTCGAGTCTGGATGAGCTTGTCTGAGTAGAGCTAGAAGGAACATTCTGAGCAGCTTGAGGGTCTGGAATGGAAGCAGAAGCAGCAGGAGTAAACACAACTGGTGCAAGTCGCTCTGCCTCAGCCTCAGCTTCAAGACGCTCTGCCTCAAGTCTGGCTTGTTCAGCCTGAGCTGCTGCTTGACGTGCAGCTTCTTCTGCTTGGTCTTTCTTCCTCTTTGCTTCTTCAATTGCTTCAAGAAGCTTATTTCTCTGTTCTAGTTCGTGAAGAGCCACCCTTCTAGCAAACCTTTGCTTTGCAGCCTCATTGCTCTGACTGCCCTCTGCATGCAGGAGCTGCATCATAATCGGAACTTGAGCCACTAGCCAAGTGCTCAGATTGTTCCACTCATCAGCCACATTTTCAGGATTCTCACTAAGATCAGTCTGACCGTGCACATTGCGGAGCCTCAAAGAGGCTTCATGATAGAAAATATTGATGCACTCAGAGAGAGATGTGGGTTGAAGGTGAGTATAGGGAATTATGGAGAGGTTGGGTTCAGGAGAGGCTGGGTGATTGCTGCTATGAGCTTCAGAGGCACCTTGTGGAGAACCAATGTTAATCATGGGAGCATTGGGTTCAGAGGTTCCAAGGTGAGGGTCTGAAGTTTCAACCAGAGGGTGAGGTGATCTAACCGAGGATTGGTTAGACACTGATTGTTCGGGTTCAGGGTCTGGTTGAATGGGCTCATGTTGGTCAGGGACAGGGTGAGCTTGTTGAACTAAGGGATCTGCCTCTTGGATAGGATTGGCCAAGATAGGTTCATCTGGGTCAACTAGACGTTCAGGTCTAGGGCCAGGATATCTCCTAGGGCTTGGACAGGTAAGGTAATACTCTTCCAAGGCAGACACCTTCTCTTTTCTAACCTCCATGAATTTTCTAATTGATTCAGAGGTATTGGAGGGAGGAGAGTCAATAACATTGATTGGGAAGGATACAGGTGTGAAGGCTGTTGAAGAGTCTGTATCCGTGGTTCTGGCAGCAGGACGTTCTGATGCTCTGGGAGCAGAGTGATCAGACGTTCTGGGTTGTGGTTCTGTTTGGTTGGGCTCAGGTTGGTCTTGGACGATTGGTTCAGAAGATAATGGGTCGTATGGAATGGTAAGGAGAAATGTTGGTTCTTCTGACCTAGAGGGTTGACTCTGAAGCAAATTCCAGAGAGGTGCTTCAGTAGGAGAAGGTTGAAAGAAAGAGGATCTTGGGGAATGTGGTGGAGAGGTGGTTTGTGCGGCTGGCTGGGATTCAGGAATAGGAGTGAGGGGATTTGAGGAGTGTTGGAGCAAGGCAGAAATAGGGAGTGCATCAAATAAATTCAAATCATCATCAGAAGCAAGTGCAGGCTTACTTGTATGTGCTGATGATCGAGTCACTCTGGCAGGAGGTTCAGTCCTTCTGACCGCTGCAGCAGCTGGTTCCACCCGAGTAGGCTTCACCACGATTCTGACTTTCTTCTTCTTCTTCTGGGGAGGACCATCCTCACTATCATCATCATCACCATCATCAGGCTTTCTCTTTGTCTTCTTGACCAGAGGGACATCAGATTCTTCAGAGGATTCTTCCAGAACCATCTTCCTCTGAGCTTTCCTCTTGGGAGGAGAAGGAAACTCTGGAGCTGGTGGTAGTCTGCTGACGAAATCATCAAGGTCAATTTCGAAACCTTGAGCCCTGAGGTCTTCAACATAGCATCTGATGGCTTCAGGATGGTCTGCTTGTGTCCACAGAGGGTAGTCATTCAGAGGCATCCTTCTGCTTCTGATCTCAGAGGATGTGTCTTCACGAGCAGGAGCAATCTTCTTCTGGATTAAGCCCATCTTCTTCAAGGAGTTTGCAGTGAAGACATCACTGACAATTGTGCTCAGATCCTCTGTGCAACCAGCATTGATCAAATCTTGCACCAAGTTGCTTTCAATGAGAAAGTCTGAGAGCAGCCTCCCAAAAGGGATATATTTGATTGCAGACTTGATAGAGGCGGTGGTGCGAGACTTCCTGATGCATTCCTTCAAGTAGGAGAACAGGAAGTAGGGAAGGCAGATCTTCTCCTGATCTTGGATGAAGAACAACATCGCCTTCTGGTTGAAGTTGATGTAGTCTGGAGAACTGCCCTTCGGTCTCTGATTGATGCAGTTGAGCAGGATCTTGTGCCATATCCTGAGTTTGGGATGAAGATCCATCACCTTGTAACTCGTCTTGCTCGGTTTGAAGGTAGTGTACAGGGCCTTGTTGACTTTGTCTTTGGTGCTGGGTTTCAGCTTGGATTCCGTCAGTTGGAACCGATACCCATAAGCAGTTTCTGCTCCTAGCAGATTCACGAATGACTTCTCAGTGATGATGATCTTCCTGCCAAGAATGTGAGAGACCACCTGAGTGTCATCGCAGTCTGCGTGCTTCCAGAATTCCTTGACCAGTTTCTCATACACCGGTCCTCGAAGTCGATTGAAGTAGTTTCCCCAACCTTGAGCTTGGACTTCAGGACGAAGATCAAACCCATTTGCAGCCAAGTTATCGAGGTCGAATCTCCATTCTGCTAGAACTTGGAGTTCCTCAGGAGCAAATACGCAGTGAACGGCACAGCCCCGTTCTGCAATTGGAACAATCTGCTCTTGAGCTTGAACTTGTTCTTGTGCCGGGTTCTCAGAGCCCCTTTGACCCGTTGCCAAACCGACTACCATGTGAGGGAACTGAGGTGCATCTGCAGTAGATCTTCTGGTTTGTCTCACCATTTTGAAGAGGTTGAAGGTTTGAGGTAGAAGATGAAGTTTGAAGGATGAAGAGAGATCGAGAGAGAAATCAAGAAAGAGGCGGTTTTGAAAAGCAGAGAGTGCGAGAGTGAAAACCGGAAGTGAACGAGAACGTGTGTGTATAGTGGGTTTTATCAAATAACCGTTGTTGATTCAAAAAGCACTTTAAGATCAACGGTTGAAAATTAAAGATAGATAGTAACAGTAAAATACACAATCACACACAGGAGATAAGCATATCTACACGCAATCATAACAGACTGTCACACGGGCACAAGGAATTATGCATCATAAATTCTGACACACGTGTTGTTGTCTCAGCTTCAGAGTCAGTACCAGTGGGCACACACACTCTGATTGAGTTACCTTCTGGACTAGACATCTTCTGATCAAGAAGTATCATAGTCAGAGGTTCTGATCCATCTTCACTCTGGACAAAAGTCCATGTTTAGATTTTTCAGAATAAAATTAAATCTATCTTCAGCTAAGGGCTTTGTAAAGATATCTGCCCATTGATGGTCAGTATCAACAAACTTCAGAAGAAGTACGCCCTTCTGTACAAAATCTCTAATAAAATGATACTTTACCTCAATGTGCTTTGCCCTTGAATGCAAGATAGGATTCTTACTCAATGAGATTGCAGCAGTGTTATCACAATAGATTGGGATATTGCTCTCAAGGATCTGATAATCCTCCAGCTGATGTTTCATCCAGAGCATCTGAGTGCTGCATATTGCTGCTGAGATATATTCTGCCTCTGCAGTTGATAGTGCAATGGTTGATTGCCTCTTGCTTGCCCATGAGACTAGATTGCTTCCCAGAAATTGACAATTTCCAGAAGTACTTTTTCTCTCTGTTCTATCTCCAGCATAATCAGCATCACAATAACCTGAAAGCTTATACTCTGATGTTTTCTTATACATCAAGCCAAGGTTAGTGGTGCCTTTCAGATACCTTAGGATCCTCTTAACAGCAGTTAAGTGGGTTTCCCTTGGATCTGATTGGAAACGAGCACATAAGTGAACACTAAATAATATGTCTGGCCTAGATGCAGTTAAGTATAGAAGTGAACCTATCATTCCACGATAGAGCTTCTGACATACTTTACCACTTTTATCTTCTTTCTCCAGAATGCATGTTGGATGCATTGGAGTCTTGGCCACTGTAGATTCCAGCATATTGAACTTCTTCAGAAGTTCTTTAGTGTACTTGCTCTGATGGATATATGTTCCTTCTGGTGTTTGATCAACTTGTATTCCCAGAAAGTACTTTAATTCTCCCATCATACTCATCTCAAATTCAGCCTGCATCATCTCAGAAAATTCTTTGCATAGAGATTGATTAGCAGAACCAAATATAATATCATCAACATAAATTTGCACAATTAAGATATCATCTTTATAAGTCTTGCAAAAAAGAGTTGTATCTACTTTACCCCTTACAAACTCATTCTCCAGAAGGAATGAGCTAAGTCTCTCATACCATGCTCTGGGAGCTTGCTTCAGACCGTAGAGTGATTTCTTCAATTTGAACACATGGTCTGGTTTCTTTTCATCTTCAAAACCTGGGGGTTGATGAACATAGACTTCCTCTGAGATATAACCATTTAGGAAGGCACTCTTTACGTCCATCTGATGTAGAACTATGTTGTGATTTACTGAGAAAGAGATCAACAGTCTGATTGCTTCCAGTCTTGCTACTGGAGCAAATGTTTCAGTGTAGTCTATTCCTTCCTGCTGGCTGTAGCCTTGAGCAACTAGCCTTGCCTTGTTTCTGACTACATCTCCTTTCTCATTTAGCTTGTTTCTGAATACCCATTTTGTTCCAATTACATGGACACTCTCAGGCTTCTTCACTAAGCTCCAAACATCGTTCTTGGAGAATTGATTCAATTCTTCTTCCATTGCCAGAATCCAATCCTTGTCCTGAAGAGCTTCATCTATGGACTTGGGTTCAATTAAGGACACCAATCCTTTCAGACTCAGCAAGGTCTCTTCAGAGGGTCTGAAGGCAGATCTGGTTCTGACTGGTTCATCTTTGTTGCCCATAATCAATTCCTTAGGGTGAGCTGCAGTGATTCTGCTCTTCTTCAGAGTTTGTGAGTTAGAGGGACCAGCTTCTTCCTCTGGTTCATCTTCCTCTGGCTCAACTTCCTCTGGAGCTTTGCCTTTGTCAGAAACATTAATGCTTAAATCTGCAAACTTTTCAACTAGCTTTGACTGGTCAGAGTCAAGCTTATCATCAAATCTAACATGAATAGATTCTTCAATAGTCTTAGCATCAGTATTATAAAATCTAAAACCTTTAGATCTATTAGAATAACCAAGTAATAGACACTTAGAAGACTTAGCATCAAATTTATGCAATCTATCCTTAGTATTGAGAACATAACAAACACAGCCAAAAGGATGAAAATAAGAAATGTTGGGTTTTATGTTCTTCCACAATACATAAGGAGTCTTATTCAGAATTGGTCTCACAGAGATTCTGTTCTGAATGTAACATGCTGTATTTACTGCCTCTGCCCAAAAGTGCTTAGCCATGCCAGTTTCTTGGAGCATGGTTCTAGCCATCTCCTGAAGAGTTCTGTTCTTCCTCTCAACAACACCATTTTGTTGAGGAGTTCTGGGACAAGAGAAATCATGTGCAATTCCATAGGAATCAAACAGACTCTCAAACTTGTCATTCTCAAACTCTCCACCATGGTCACTTCTGACACGCACAATCCTACAAGCCTTCTCGTTTTGCACTTGAGCAATGAAGGTAGAGAACACAGCATGAGACTCATCCTTGCGGGTTAGAAACTTTACCCATGTCCAGCGGCTATAGTCATCAACGATAACCATCCCATATCTCTTGCCACCTATAGACTCAGTTTTCACTGGTCCAAACAGGTCGATATGCAGAAGTTCTAACGGCCTTGAGGTTGAGACAACATTCTTTGCCTTGAAAGGGACTTTTGTGAATTTGCCTTTCTGACATGCTTCACAAAGAGCGTCTGAAGCGAACTTCAGATTGGGTAAGCCCCTGACAAGGTTTAGCTTGCTCAGCTGAGAAATCTTTCTCATACTGGCATGCCCTAACCGTCTATGCCATACCCACTGCTCTTCATTAACAGACAGAAGGCACTTCACATTCTGAGCCTCCAACTCAGATAATCTGATCTTATAGATGTTGTTCTTCCTCTTGCTGTTAAATAGAACAGAGCCATCGATCTGACTTACAGCCCGGCAGGACTTTTGATTGAATATAACATCATAACCCTTGTCAGCTAATTGACTTATAGACAATAAGTTATGTGTTAAGCCGTCTACCAATAAAACATTATCAATGCATGGACTACTATCTACACAAATAGTACCAGTACCAATAATTTTACCCTTTTCATTTCCTCCGAAGCCAACTTCGCCTCCAGGCTTAAGTTTCAGCTCTCGGAACATACGCTTTTCTCCCGTCATGTGACGCGAGCATCCACTGTCCAGATACCATGATTGGTGTTTCAGTGGAGCTATCAAGGATATCTGCAACATAGATGATTTTGTCCTTAGGTACCCACTTTCTGGGTCCTCTTTTGTTAGTTACCCCAGAGGTTCTGATCACCTTGGGTGTCTCAACATAATATTTTAAAGGAATATTTGCATGATATTTAGTCATAGAGAAAGATCCCTTTTTAAGAGGGTTTTTAGCAATTTTAGCAGGTACAGGATCAGGCAATATGGTACCAGAGGGAACAAAGCATTCATATAAAGATTTAGCTTTAGACACAGAGGGCTCATTTCTAATTGGTTTAGAATAGCCAATGCCATGCATTCCATTTCTGCTTACGCCATAGATCATTGAAGCCATTAGGCTTCTATCCACGCTTTTAGCTAGGAATCTTTGAAAAGACTTTTCATACTTAGATTCATTTCTACAATCAGAGGCATCACAGGCAACAATTTCTTCTAACTTCGCAATCTGGTTCTTAAGCACAGAGTTAGAATTTACCAAAGCATGATTTTCATTTTTCAAATCTGAAATAATTTTCTCATGTTCAGAAGGAGTCGGAGACAGCAGATAAGTTCTTTTTCAACTTTTTATGCTTAGACAATAAAGAGTTATACTTATCCATGATATCAGACAGGGCATGTTTCAGTTCAGAGGTAGAGAAAGAAGCAAATACCTCATTTTCATCGTCTGAGTTAGGATCTCCTTCTGATTCTGAGTCAGAGTCAACAGCTTCCTTTGACTCTGATCCTTTGTCTTTGACAATGGCCATGAGTCCTTGGACTTCACCATCAGAGTCAACATCCTCTGACTCTGATTCATCGAATGTCACCATCAGACTCTTCTTGGTCTTGAAGTGCTTCTTTGGCTTCTTGTCTTTCTTCAACTTTGGACAATCACTTTTGTAGTGCCCAGATTCTTTGCACTCAAAACATGTGACTTCCTTGATTGAAGACTTCTTCTGGCCTGAGGACTCATACTTTCCTTTTGCCTTTCCAGAGCCTTTGAACTTGCTCTGCCTGTGCTTCTAGATGCGGTTGAGTCTCTTGGAGATCAGAGTCAGCTCATCTTCATCAGAATCTTCTGATGCTTCTTCAGATTCTTCTTCTTCAGCTTGAAGAGCCTTTGACTTCTCAACCTTAGCCTTTTCAGATTTGGATTTCAAGGCTATGGACTTTTTCCTCAGATCTTGCATCTCTGAGCGTTTCAGCTCATGGCATTTCAAAATGCTGATGAGTTCTTCTAAACTCATATTCTCAACGTCTCTCGTGAGCTCTATTGAAGTCACCAAAGGCATCCAACTTTCAGGAAGACACCTGATGACCCTTATGACATGATCTTTTGTTGTGTAGCTCTTGTTGAGAGGTCGTATGCCAGCTACAAGCAATTGAAATCTGGAGAACATTTCTTCAATGGACTCATTTGGCTCCATGATGAAGGATTCATACTTTTGGATCAAAGACAATGCCTTTGATTCTTTGACTTTCTTGTTTCCTTCATGAGACATCTTCAGAGATTCAAAAATGCCTTTAGCAAACTCACGATCTGTAATCTTCTGGTACTCCTCATAGGAAATAGCACTTAGAAGAATTGCTCTTGCTTTGTGATGTTGTGAGTACAGCTTCTTTTGATCTGCAGTCATCTCTGACCTTGGGATCTTCTTGCCATCTGCATCAACTGGACGCTCATAGCCATCCACAATAATATCCCAGAGATCTGCATCGAAACCCAGAAAGAAACTTTCCAGTCTATCTTTCCAATATTCGAACCTTTGACCATCGAACATAGGAGGCTTTGCGTTGTAACCATCTCTTTGAGTTTCACTGGTGGTGGCAGCCATTGTTTTTCACACCGGCCCGGATCACTGAACACTGTTAGGTGTGGTAATCAGAACTTGCGCTCTGATACCAATTGAAGGTATGAAAAACGGTAGAAAGGGGGGGGTTTGAATAACGTTTTCAGTACAAAACTTCCACCTTAAAGATTTTGGCAAATCTTTCGAGAACTTAAGTGCTAAAGATAAGAGATAGAAAAGCACACAAGGATTTTATCCTGGTTCACTTGATAAATCACTCAAGCTACTCCAGTCCACCCGTTAAGGTGATTTCTTCCTTCTTAGAATGAAGGCAATCCACTAATCAGGTAAGAGTTACAACTGCACTTGAAACCTACAAGTGACTAACAATTACACTGACTTAGCTCACACTAAGATTCACTCTCTTAGTCTTCTCTAGGATCCGATCAACCTTGATCTCCTAAAGAAACTAAACAAACTGTTTATCAAAGAAATGTTTACAAGAGATTTGCTTCTAAAAAGCTAATAGTAAACTCAATGAATTTCAGATGAAAGAAGGCTTAGAATATTTTGAATATGTCTTGCGCGTGTGTATTGCTTCTTCTTGGTTTCTTGGCCGCTTCTTTCAATCTTCAGCCTCTATATATACTCCAAGGATTAGGGTTGAGCGTTGCATGGGAAATGCTACCGTTGGAGGGCAGTTCTGGAAAATCCAGCTTCTGCTGTGGCTGAGAACGTTAGGTAGGTCGTCAGGAAGGTACACTTGCTTTTGTACTTGGATAGCGACTTGACCTTTTAACCTAGGAGACTTCTGATCAGGGGAATACTTCATATTGGAACTTGTGAAGCCGGTTGATCAGAGTCAGAGGGAAAGCACAGATCCTCTGACCATTGTATCTTCTGATTCTGAACTCAGAGGGAAGAACATGGCCTTCAGAGTTTCTTGCTTCTGGACTTCAGAGTTTCCACTATTCAGCTTCTGGATCTTCAGAGTCTTCTACACCATCAGAACATCTGAACCTTCAGTGTTTCTTGGTTATCAGAACTTCTGGATCATCAGAGCTTCTAGCGACTGAGTCCACATCAGAGTTTGTATAGCTTCAGAACTTCTGAAGCTTTTCCACTGTTCATACTGAACATGGTGAATGCGAAAGTGTTGCTTGGGTTACCCTTTATACACAGTGCTTCTGATTTGTGTGAGATTGAGTTGAGGTCAGAGCCTGTAAATAGCACACTCAGAAAAACACGTTAGAGTACCACAATTGTTCATATCAAAAGGTTAACTTGTAATCATCAAAACATAGAGTTGTACTACTAGATCACAACTTGATCTTACAGGGATTAGTGTAGGAGTAGAGTCTTAGCTCTGAACATCATTTGTTTCTTTTGGGACAGGGTAGTTTCCCACCTATAGCTTTCGTGTGGTTCTTTACGAGAATCACAGAGAGTTGGTTGGACTTAGGAGGTCTTGTTTCAGGCCGATGGGCCAGCTTATTCTCAGTTTTGAGGGATAGTGTTGCGGACACTTAACCTTTTCTTTTGGTTTGTACTTTTGCCTACGGGCGCTACTCTTCTATTACCCGTCACTGGAGGTTCACTCGTGACGAGGTTGCTACTTACAGCGGGGGGCTGTTATATATTTTGTATATTAGTTTTATTGCTTTTCGCATTTGGGTTTTATCTATTTCAGTCTTGTCTTAGTTATTATCGAAAAAAAAAATATTCACGTTTTTCCGCATTAAGTTTACTTTTGGTTACTAAAGTGACGCCACCGAAATCGGGGTGTTACAACCTGGACAGTGGATGCTCGCGACACATGACGAGCACAAGGTCTATATTCCAAGAACTGACACCGCTTAAGTCAGGAGGAGACGTTGGCTTTGGAGGAAACCAGAAGGGAAAAATTATTGGAAAAGGTTCCATAGGAGATGGAAAAATTCCAGTTATCAATGATGTACTTCTGGTGGAAGGATTATTTCACAACTTGCTCTCCATAAGCCAAATTGCTGACAAAGGTTACGATGTGATCTTCAATCAAACCGGATGCAAAGCTGTTAGTCAAACAGATGGATCTGTTTTATTTTTTGGGAAGAGGAAAAATGATATTTACAAAATCAGATCTACTGAACTGCTATCTCAGAAGGTCAAGTGTCTCATGTCAGTTAATGATGAGCAATGGATCTGGCACAGACGTCTAGGACATGCCAGTCTCAGGAAAATCTCTCAACTTAGCAAGCTAAACCTCGTCAGAGGATTGCCTCGTCTGAAGTACTCATCAAAGGCTCTATGTGAAGCTTGTCAGAAGGGAAAATTCACCAAGAAGCCATTTAAAGCAAAGAATGTGGTATCTACAACAAGACCCCTTGAGCTACTTCACATTGATCTTTTTGGACCAGTGAAGACTGAATCCATTGGAGGAAAGAAGTATGGGTTAGTCATTGTAGATGACTACAGCAGGTGGACATGGGTAAAGTTCCTAAGGCACAAAGATGAAATACACACTGTGTTTACCAACTTCATTACCCTAGTTCAGAAGGAGTTTCAATCTTCTGTGATTACTGTCAGAAGTGTCCATAGTGGAGAATTTGAGAACAAAGCTTTTGAAGAATTATTCAACTCCCAAGGAATCTCTCATAACTTCTCCTGTCCTCGTACTCCTCAACAAAATGGAGTAGTTGAAAGAAAGAATAGAACTCTTCAGGAGATGGCTCGCACCATGATGCAAGAATCAAGTATGACCAAGCACTTCTGGGCAGAAGCAATCAACACTGCATGCTACATCCAGAACAGAATCTCCATTAGACCAATTCTGGAGAAGACTTCTTATGAGCTATGCAAAGGAAGACAACCTGATATCTCTTACTTCCATCCTTTTGGAAGCTGTTGCTACATGCTCAACACTAAGGAGCAATTAGGTAAATTCGACTCTAAAGCTTTAAAATGTTATTTTCTTGGTTATTCTGAAAGATCTAAAGGTTTTAGAATTTATAATATTATTCATCAAATTGTTGAGGAATCTATCCAGATTAGATTTGATGATAAGCTTGGCTCAGAAAAGTCAAAGCTGTTTGAAAGATTTGCAGATTTAAGCATTGATTGTTCGGAAGCAAATCAACCAACAAAAAGCCCAGAGGATGTTGCTCCAGAGGCAGAAGCATCTGAAGCTGCTCCAATAACTTCTGATCAGCTTCAGAAGAAGAAAAGAATAGCTGTCTCTCATCCAGAGGAACTGATTATTGGCAACAAAGGAACCAGGTCAATGCTCAAACCTTCAGAAGAGACTCTTCTGAGTCTGAAGGGACTTGTTTCTCTCATTGAGCCCAAATCAGTTGATGAAGCTCTTGAAGACAAAGGCTGGATTCTGGCAATGCAAGAAGAGCTAGATCAGTTCACCAAGAATGATGTATGGACCTTAATGCCTAAACCCAAGGGTTTCCATGTCATAGGAACCAAGTGGGTATTCAGAAACAAGCTAAATGAAAAAGGAGAAGTAACAAGAAACAAGGCAAGACTGGTGGCTCAAGGCTACAGTCAACAAGAGGGAATTGATTACACAGAGACCTTTGCTCCTGTAGCAAGGCTTGAAGCTATAAGGATGCTGATCTCCTTTTCAGTAAATCACAACATCATTCTCCATCAGATGGATGTCAAGAGTGCTTTCCTGAATGGCTACATTTCTGAAGAAGTGTATGTCAAGCAACCTCCTGGCTTTGAGGATGACAAATTTCCAGATCATGTCTACAAGCTCAAGAAGTCACTCTATGGATTGAAACAAGCTCCCAGAGCGTGGTACAAAAGGCTCAGCTCCTTTCTTCTACAGAATGAGTTTGTAAGGGGTAAAGGTGACAATACTCTTTTCTGCAGAACCTATAAGAATGACATTCTTATAGTTCAGATTTATGTTGATGATATCATTTTCGGTTCTGCTAATCCCTCCTTGTGCAAGGATTTTTCTAAGTTAGTGCAGGCTGAAGTTGAAATGAGCATGATGGGGGAACTTAAATACTTCCTGGGAATTCAAATAGATCAACGACCAGGAGTCACCTATATCCATCAGAAGAAGTACACATTGGAACTTCTGAAGAAGTTCAACATGAGTGACTGCAACATCTCTAAGACTCCAATGCATCCAACATGCATTCTTGAGAAAGAGGAAGTTTCCTCTAAGGTTTGTCAGAAGCTCTATCGTGGAATGATAGGCTCTCTTCTTTACTTAACTGCCTCTAGACCTGATATATTGTTTAGTGTGCATCTCTGTGCTAGATTCCAATCAGATCCTAGAGAGACTCACTTAACTGCTGTTAAGAGGATCCTCAAATATCTGAAAGGAACCACTAACCTTGGCTTGATGTATAGAAAAACATCAGAGTATACACTTTCAGGTTTTTGTGATGCTGACTTTGCTGGAGACAGAGTGGAAAGGAAAAGCACCTCTGGGAGCTGTCATTTTCTTGGAGCAAATCTTGTCACTTGGTCAAGCAAGAGACAGAACACAATTGTTCTATCAACTGCTGAAGCAGAGTATGTCTCAGCTGCCACATGCTGTACACAAACCATATGGATGAAGAATCATCTGGAGGATTATGGCTTGTCTCTGAAGAAGGTTCCCATTTACTGTGACAACACAGCTGCTATCTCACTCAGCAAGAACCCTATTCTACACTCAAGAGCAAAGCATATAGAGGTAAAGTATCATTATATTCGTGATCATGTTTAGAAGGGCACTCTATCATTAGAGTATGTTGATACTGACCATTAGTGGGCAGATATTTTCACTAAGCCCTTAGCAGAAGATAGGTTTTGATTTATTCTTGAAAACCTGAACATGGACTTCTGTCCAGAGTAAGGTTCTCTTCAGAACTTCTGACCTTGGTACATCTGAAGTCATCAGATGTTACCCCCTTCAGAAGTTAACCGATCAGAAGCAATTAACCACTGGTTAAACTTCTGTGGTAGTCAACAATACACGTGTCACTTCATTTGTGCCACAGTTCCTTGAGTCGCGTGGCATATCTGCTATAATTATGATGCCTACTCTCCTCTACTATGTTATTTTCAGACTATCTATTTTAGAACCGTTGATCTTGTTTTGACTCTTTTCTTTTCTTAAAATCTCAACGGTTACCAACCAACCCACTATACGCACTCCTCACACACGATCTCATACACGTTCACACATACGGTTTTCAAACTCTTTGTGTGCATTGCATTCTCTCTTACTCTTCTCCCCAACATTTCTCTTCTTCTCTGAACCCTAAACCTCTCTACCGGAAAATCATGGGCAAGTCGAGGAAATCAAGAGCGAGTGCTACCTCTTCTTCTAAACAAACCACCACAGACCAAGAAACTCAGAGATTTGAAGAAGCTCAAAAGATTCTAGACACACCCAATGTGGTCACTTGTGTCAAGAATGCTGGAGATTTGGTTGTGTGCCACGAAGCCAGAGTGGACTTCGACAACCTAGCAGACCATGGGTTTGACATCAGGGATCAAGTCAACCTGCAAGGATGGTCCGGCTACTTCAATAGGCTCTGTGGACCGATCTACACCAAGTTGGTAATAGAATTCTGGAAAAATGTTGTTTGCAACGACTACTACGTCGTTTCCCATGTGCTGGATAGGAAGATAGTAATTTCAGAAGAATCCATTGCCAAGCTACTGGGTATGGAGTTCCAACAAGGAAAAAGGGTCAAGAATGTTGATGCTAACATTGCTGGGATGAAGAATAAGGTGAATAAAGAAATTTATGACAATTGGTCGCAGACAAGGACCAAGTATGGAATAAAGGATCTGAAGCCTTTAATGAAAATCTGGCAGAAGATCTTCATCTACTGCATTCACCCCAGAACTGGAGGAACTGATTACCTGAATGCCACTCAAAAGGTAATCATGTACTATATATCTATGGGTGAACCTATTTGTCTGCCATTTCTACTGTTCAATTATCTGAAGGAGTGCATTGAGAAATCGAGGACCACACCCTCTGAGAACAAGAGGTCCATCACATACATCCCTATGGAAGGTTGTTGTCTGATATCTTTGTTTAGAACAAACTAGTCAAGACACTGTCAGACCTTGGACTTCATGAGGATTTAACTATGTCAATTGGTGATGCCCTCAATGGAACCAAGTTGAAGAGGATGCAGATTATTGAAAAGGTCCAAGTTGAGCCCTCTGAAGACACATCTGAAGAGGTTCGTCAGGGGAACTATCCTGTTGATGACTTCCCTCTCTGGTCCAAGAAGGACAATCCTGCAAGCATTCTGGAATATGTGAGAATGCTTAGAAGGAATGGAGATCCAATCACTCTTGATGAGTTTGTCAGAACTCTTCCTGAAAGCCCTCCTAAGATGCCAACGAGGAGAGGAAAGAAAGCAATCAGCAAGCCTTCAGATCCCAAGGGAAAAGGGATTCTGATAGAAGAACCCAAAAAGAAGAAGGCTGCATCCAAGTCAGTGGTCATCAGGGAACCAGTTCAAGAATCTTCTCAGGAAGAATCATATGAGGAATTCCCATCTGATGCCTCTGAAAGTTCTGAGAACTCCTTGGAAGAACCTTCAAGTGAGGAGACTGAAGATGATGATGTTCCTCTAGCCAAGAGGAGAAAAATTATTGTTGAGGAAGATGATGAGCAGGATGAACATGAAATCATCCAGACTGTGCTTCAGGTTATCAGGGAATCTTCAGAAGCTGAAGAATCAACCGATTCTGATGAAGTTCCCCTGGTGAAGAGAAGGAAACTGCCTCTGAAGGGTCCACTTCAGCAGACAGAGGCAGCATCACAGCAGGCATCTGACCCTACTTCAGAAGCACAAAGGGAAAGGAGATCCAAAAGCACTTCTGATCCTGCAAGGGCTGCACTACTCACCAGAACCACTTCCATCAGAAGTCCAAGTAAGGTAATTACTAAAAGCATTAACTCTGATTTTGCTTTAGTAGTTATACCTGAACAACCCTTGCCTATATCTACCTCCATGCCTACCTTAACCTAAACAGCACCCACACAACCTGAAACACAAGCTGAAACACAAACTGCAACTATCCAAACAGCTACCACTACCATCCCTTCCATCCCAATTCACACCTCCTCCACATCTACCACAACTGTACCTGTACCTCCTTTCAATCCTTTCATCCAAGGTATTGTTCAAAGTGAGGCTACTCTCAGAACCTTGGTTCAACACTTCACTCCCAAACCTTCCTCCACTTCACACACCCACCTCATAAAAAAGACTGGTGAGATCCCTTGTGAGATCCCTGCTGAAGCAGCAAAAGAGGATGATGGTGATGTTCAGATTCTTGAACCGCCCTTCAATGTGAAGCCTCTTCAACAAGTGGCTTCCAACTCTGAGTCCTCCTATGTGTCCTTGTCTAACTCGCGAGATCTGAGTTTTACTTCACCGGAGAAGACTGCTACCTCAAGGCAAAGACAAGTGACAATTTCTGAAGCTGAGCACATGGATGAATCAGATCACTCAGGCATAGAGAAGGATCATGAGATTGACTCCATTCATTCTGAACAACCCAGACCTGACAGCTCAAATGCTTCAAGCTCCAATGCAACGAAGTCTCCTCGGCCTGTTCTGACCCTGACAACCTCCTTCAGACCTCAAAATCTTACTCAACTCATTCAGGAGTTCTCTGAAGAGGCCACCAGAAGACTGAAATGGTTATATCAGGTGACTGATAACCAATTTGATGCCTCTCTTGTTGATGGTCTATGGTCTGCCTTTGAGAGATGGTCAGAAGACAAAGTTCATTAACTTCAGAAGCAGCTTAGCAGGGAGAAACGACTCCGAATTCATGATGCTTCTAAGAGGGCCTATGAGCAGAGGCAGAGAGTGCTGCACAAAGTCTGTGCACCTCTGAGAAGAGCTATGGCTGAAAGACCATGTGTTGTCTCTGAATGTACCTCAGAAGATGCTGAGATGCTTTCAGCGGAGGTTTCAGAAGAAAGCTCTGACGGTATAGTCATTCTGGAAGATGCAGATGCTGATGAAGTTCAGAAGCAAGGGCCAACTCAAGTTGATATTGCAATGTCATCAGAAGCTGAAGTTGCTCCTCATGCTCAAGCTCCAGAAGTTCCTACCTCTGCTCCAGCTCCAGAAGTTGAAATTCTTGCTGCCCGGATTGACAGAATTCAGAATGATCAGCAAAGGTTATTTCAGATGGTTGAGCAACAAGGTCGTGTTCAGAATGAGCAAAGCAAGCAAATTCAGGAGTCCTCAAGCAAAATGGAAGCAATCATGAAGTATCTGATGGAAAACCTTCCCTCCACTTCCAAGCCTTGAATTCCTCACTTCTATCATGCATGCATTTATTTGTTATGACTGAATTTATTTTTTGTTGACTGTGTTATTTTCTTAATTCATGCACCGTCCTCTTCGTAACTCACATGCTTTTATGATTTGTTAAGTTTTATGCATGTTTTTCTGTTACTTTTTCTCCTTATAATCTCCGCAATCCTTCTTCTCCATCACACCGCAATTCACTTCACTTCTCCATCTCTTACTTCTAGTTCAAGAATGACTTCTGTCGAATTAATTTCTGAACTCAAGACTATGGTTTTTGACCAAGTCTTTCCATGGAGCGTTAATCTTTCCGTTTGTCAGATTTCTGACGCTCTCAAGAAGCTTGAAAATCTTCTTAAGTGTTGGCTGACATCCCATCAGACTCACTGTCTTCAGAACCTTCAAGAAGTTCTGAATGACCTCCTTCGTCTGACCACTCGCCTGGAGGACGTTGAAGCTCAGCTCCAGGGCATTTGTATGCTTCTGGAATATGAAGAAGATAACAATGAAGCGGCTCCAGACGTTGTCCAAGAGAATGCTGCTTTGAAGGACGAACTGGCTACTCAGTTAGCCTCAATTGATCAGGACATTCGTCCCCTACACCTTCAACTTCTCTCCATGAAGAATTCACGAGCTTTCCTATATATCTAGGATTAGTCTTCTTCATTCCTCTCAATCCTCTGTACTTTTTCTCCGTTCAGTAATAATAACATCTCTTTTTTGCATCACTTTCTTGTTATTGTTATTGTTGGTTTTGTTTTTCACTCTTTTTGATTATGACAAAAAGGGGGAGTACATAAAATGGTTTTGATAAATTTTTGGCTTAATACATCAGAAGGCCCCTGGAATTGTAAAGGGAATCAAATCCAGGGCCTGAAAAATTTTCGCATCAAATTGGGTCCCTAAAATTTTTTTTTTAATTCAATTAAGGACAAAATGGTCCAGCAGATGATGTGGCTCGAACTTTAGCCTACTCAGCTTTTCCACGTGGCATTTCTAATTTTTTTTAATTGAAAATTTTGAAAACTTAAATTTTTTATTCCAAATCATAAATTAACAAAAAAAAAAACCCAACCCCCACCCCACCAGGAAACTCAACCCGACACCACCCTCAACCCTAACCCTCCACCAACCCGCAGCTTCAACCCTTATGATCCCTCCCTCTCCACCATTATCAACACCTCCTCCTTCTCCACCACCACAAAATCGAAAGAGACAAGTTTTGGGTCGTTCTCCACCCCTCCCATTCAGCCACCGTCCACTGAGAGCTACTACTAGCAACCCACACCCCACTTTCATTTTCCACTGAGAAGCACGAAGCGAAGCCCCTCTCACCGTCTTTGAAATATGAATCTGAATCAGAGAGAAACAGAGAGATAGAGAGAGAGAGGAAACTCTTGTTTCTGCATTTTGTCAAATTCATGGATCCCACAACCAAAATAATAGCAGCAAACGAAAGGGGAATCGGTGGGGGTGGTGGTGGTGGTATGAGGTAGAGCGGAACAGACTCAGATGATGGCGCCATTTCCCTCTTCTATCTCTTGTCCTCCATCTGGGTTGCGGGTGGGGTGGGGTGGGTTGTGATGGGTTCTGGGTGGGGGTGGTTTCTGTCGTGGGTTGCAGGTGAGGGTGGGGTGGGTTACGAGGTGGGTGAGTTTCTGGGTGAGATGTTGAAGATGATGACAAGGTGAGCTGGGGGCTGGGTTTTGGTGGTGCTTCTTCTTGCCTAGATCTGATCGCAAGGTTGTTCCTCTCCCTCTCCTCTTCCTCTTCTTCATCTTCTCTTTGTGGGCTTAGTTTCTGGGTGGGGTTAGGGGTGAGGGTGGGGTGGGTTGCGATTGGTGGGGGTGGGTTTCCGGTTGGGGGTGAGGGTGGCGTGGGTTGCGGTGGGTTTCTGGGTTGGTGATATGGTGTTGAAGATTAGATTTTTAAATTAGGTTTATTAGATTATTAGGTTGTTTAGTTTAGGATTATTAGATTAGGTTTTTATTAAGTTTTTTAAATTTTTTTTCTGATTATTTTGTTGACTTGGAATTAAAAATTATTTTTTTAATATTTTTTAATTAAAAAAAACTTATAAAAGCCAGGTGTCACTGATGACTAGGACAAAATTGAGATTTGGCCTTAATTGAATTAAAAAAAAATTCTTAGGGACCCAATTTGATGCGAAAATTTTACAGGCCCTGAAACTGATTCCCTTTACAATTTCAGGGGCCTTCTGATGTATTAAGTCTAAATTTTTATATCATATAAAACCAGTAGAGGAGAACGAGTATCAAATATTTATAACACATAGATATTGTCAAGCGTCTCAAATAAGGAATATATTTTGTTCATATTCTGAACTAATCTTGCTTCTGACGCCTTATTCCGGTTATATCTGGACAAGACTCTATGTTATTATGTGATATACGCTAAGTTCTGAACCATCACTTCTGATGAGTATACATCTCTTCAAGCGTAAATTCTGATCACATAACCAGACTCCGAATCTAGACTCTTCACCAATTCATCAAGTCATAGATTCAGGGGGAGTCAGGGGGAGACCCTAGCTCAGAATCAGATGTTATCCTAGATTCAGAAAGAGCAATACAAACCGTTACACAAGGATAAGTTTAATCTCTGATCTTTTCTCTCTTGTGTATTCAGTTTATTGTGTAAAAATTGTTCATCAAAATACTTGTTTTGTCATCATCAAAAAGGGGGAGATTGTAAGATCAAGGTTTGATCAGTGGTTGCATCTCTATGTTTTGATGATTACAATTAAGGTTTGTGATGATGAACAATTATGGTACCCTAACGTTTGTCTGTTTAAGATGTGATAAACAGGTTCTGAATCTGACCCAAGCCTATTCGTTCAAAAGAAGAAGAACCAAGGGTTACTAAAAAGAGAGCTCCTTAACCTACCATGTTCGTTCTGAACAGTGGAAAATACTTCAGAAGCTCTGAAGATGGAAGCTCTCAAGAAGTTCTGAAGAACTCAAGTCAGAAGTTCTGAAGACCAGATGTTCCAGTGGAACGGTCCAGAAGCAGAAGACTCAAGTTCTGAAGACCGGCAAGAAGTTGGTTCTGAAGACCCAAGCTATTCTAGCTCTGACGTTCAGAAGTTCTGAGGAACTTGTTCAGAAGCAGAAGTTGCAAGGTCAGAAGAATCCAAGCTTCAATCTGACGAGGATCAGAAGCTTCACCAACGTTCATCTGAAGCCTTCAGATCTCAAGTCAACTGGTGAAAGGACAGGTCGCTATCAGTACAACATCGTACAAGTCACAGTCTGTCCACCACCTACCTCGTGCATGTAACACCCCGATTTCCAGGTGTCACTTTAGTAACCAAAAATAAACTTTACGCGGAAAACAGGTAATTTTTTTTTTCGTTTGATTCCTTTTAAATCAAGCAATAGCAAATAAAGACATAGCCCAACCACTAAACTAACCAATATACATCAAATATAAACATGTACAGCCTCAGCTGCACTTCCACGTCACGCGCACTCGCAGTGACCCCAAAGTAATGTGCCCGTAGGCAAATATTTACAGACCCAGAAGTGTGAGTGAAAGTACCACAAGTACAGTCATCCAAAAGAAAGTCGGCCTCAGAATGGCCTAAGCAAAGACCCCTATGGTCCGACTGACTCACTGTGATCCCTCAGAAGAGAACCACACGAAAAGTCATGCGTCGGGAACCTACTCTGTCCCAAAAGCAAAACGAATCAGAGCTCTACACAAAATAAGACACCAGCCTAAACCTACCCTCCCGGTACCGAGTCCACAGCGAACTGAAGTCGGCAAGTTGAAACTCAGCTCCATGCGTCGTAGCACTCCTTTCGTCAGACGTCCACGCTCGTCAATCCGGTCCTCCATGACCCTTCCCCGGTACGTCGCCCGATGACCCACAAGATAGATCACCCAAGCGGTGGGGCATGTCAGTCAACCAGCTCAAACCTGATCCCCCCCCGAGGGAGAGACCATCGAAACCCAATCCACCGTCGACATCTGGCAGCAGGCCGACCGCCCAAACACAAACATGCAACCAAAGCCAAGGCGCTAGGGTCAACTCACAGAAATAAGTAGATATACACTCAACATGTGATATGGGGTATAAATATATGTTGATATATATATATATATATAAGCAATCCTAGCATGTTATTGGCTCTAACAATGCTTCAATAAATCAAACAGCATACGATTCCAGTCAGAATGAATGTATGCGTGAAATGCACAATATGATCCGGATTGTGACGCGTTCCCGTTCACCACAAGCGAAGCATTCCCGTTCTTCACTATGGATGAACCATTCCCGTTATTCATCCTTGGTGAACCATTCCCGTTATTCACCATATGATGAACCATTCCCGTTATTCATCATTAATGCAGTGGTGAACCATTCCCGTTATTCACCATGAGATGCACAGGTGAACCATTCCCGTTATTCACCCGATTGATGCAATATGGTTAGCCAAACATCGAATCATCCTCACCACATAAGTGTTTAGCCCACAACCCAATCTCAACAACCCAAGAGTTAGTGTCGGTC
The DNA here is from genome assembly GCF_012489685.1 of Lotus japonicus. Classification (NCBI taxonomy): domain Eukaryota; kingdom Viridiplantae; phylum Streptophyta; class Magnoliopsida; order Fabales; family Fabaceae; genus Lotus; species Lotus japonicus. Next base: position 38,586,857 of record NC_080045.1, on the reverse strand, counting down.
AATACAACACAACTCGGAGTTAGTGTCGGTCAATACAACACAACTCTGAAGGTGTGAAAAACGACTAGAAGGGGGGGTTGAATAGCGTTTTCAATATAAAAACTTTCCCCTTAAGTTTTAAAGTAAATCTTTTCGGTTTCTCTAAGATAGATGGTGCAGCGGATAAAGATAGAGAGAAGAGAGAAGCACACAAGTATTTTATCCTGGTTCACTTGATAAATCCCTCAAGCTAATCCAGTCCACCCGTTAAGGTGATTTCTTCCTTCTTAGAATGAAGGCTATCCACTAATCAGATAATTGTTACAACTGCACTTGAAACCTACAAGTGACTAACAATACACTGACTTAGCTATCACTAAGATTCACTCTCTTAGTCTTCTCTAGGATCCGATCAACCTTGATCTCCTAAAGGAATCACCACTAAGATTCACTCTCTTAGTCTTCTTAAGGATACTGACCTACCCGGTCCCTTAAGGAAAATCAAACAACTGTTTGAGGTTGGTGTTTACAAGGGTTTGCTTCTAAATAAGCTGAGTGTAAACTAAATAAGAATAGATGAAGAAAGTAGAGGCTTGAAACTTTTCTTGTATTGCAGCTCTTGATTTCTCTCTCTTAGCTTTCTTCTGGTCTTCAGCCTTTTATAGTCCAAGGTGCAAAGGATATTTCTGTTGCGAGAATATGACCGTTGGAGGGCATTTCTGGAACTTCCAGAACCTGCTGTGGCTGAACCTTGGTAGGTAGGCTTTTCAGAATAGTACACTGCTCTTGTACTTCTTGATAGAGACATTTGCCTTTAACCATTGACTTCTGATCAGAGTTATGCTTCGAGTTGGAACTTGTGAAGCTTGGTGATCAGAGTCAGAGGGATGGTTGGATCCTCTGACCTTCGTAACTTCTGCTTCTGGACCTTCAGAGCTTCTGGACCTTCAGAGCCTCTGGTCCCTCAGAGCTTCTGGTCTTCAGATCTCCTGATCCTCAGATCTTCTGATCCTCTGATCTTCTGATCCTCTGATCCTCAGATCCTCTGATCTTCAGATCTTCTGATCTTCAGATCCTCTGATCCTCAGATCCTCTGATCTTCAGATCTTCTGATCTTCAGATCCTCTGACGAATATATCTTCTGGTGTCAGAATCAGAACCTGTTTGTCAAAACACTCAAGACAAACATTAGAGTATCATAGTTGTTCATCCACAAATAAATACTTGTTATCATCAAAACATAGAGTTGTACCACATGACCAAATCTTGATCTTACAAACTCCACCAACAAGAATACACAAGGGTCTAGTGTCGGTCAATACAACACAGCCCAAACAACAAGAGCACTAAGTGTCGGTCAATACAACACGGCTCCAACAACAAGATAACCCAAGGGATTAGTGTCGGTCAATACAACACAACCCCAACAACAAGAGTACGTAAAGCACTCGGTGACTTTCAATCATCACCGTAGCTCACCTCAGTGGCTTTCCCCCAATACCAAAACCCACAACAAAGGTCGACTTTTCCCCGTCTTTCGTAAACATTTTCCCCTCCAATTCTCCTATGATTATTCATTTAGTAAAAACGTTTCGAATTGAATTAGTCAGGTTATGAGTTTATTTCTCAAAGTCTAAGTCTCCCAAAGTCTCTAGTTTTCGAAATTCTAATCTTACTAAGTTTCCAAAAACCCGCCAAAAGAAGTTTCCCGGGGAAAGTCTAAGTATTCAAACGAATCCCAACAAATGGCTAAGTCTCAAACCCCTCGTTTGGACTTGCCTAGGGTTGTTCATCCAACCTGAAATATCAAAGATCACCAGATCAATGAATCTCCACTCCGAAGTCGCGTCAAAACGCACAAATCAACAATCATCACAACATCATCAGTTACAGAACATCATAACATCAGTTCATCAACATAATCAACATCAGTAAAGCATAAGTCGAATTCATCGACGCCTATCATGCAATCATAACTAATATGTAAGTTGCCCTAACCTTAGGCGCTTTCCTTACTAAGTTGCGACTCAAATCAAATCCAATCATATCTTTGCTTTCCCGTGTTGGCTCACTTCCGTTTGTTCTTTGGCTTCGTCGTCAAGCGCTTCCGTCCTTCGTACCCTTCACAAGTTCACATACTAAACCTTAGCCTCTAAAGTCACATCTAAAGTTCCAAAACAAACTTAGCCAATCATTCTAGCTCACTTAGGCTAAATGCACAAACTTTATGTTTCAAGGACTAAAGTCCAAAGATAAAATATTTGTGTTTTAAAGAAATGTCCTTAAAAAACATATTTCGCAAACAACTCCTCAACTTTTAAATAATTTAACCCTAGTCCCTTGATAAGCACATAATCACGAAAAGGTCCTCACATAAAAATAAGTTCTTTTTCAACCCTCAATCTTTAATAAATTTATCAAACAAACCCCAAGACTTTTAAAACTCCGGTTTAACCCAAAACTTCTCAGCCTCTTGTGCTTTAATCCTAAAGTTTTCCCACAATAAACTTTTAGTCCTCAAACTTAACTTATGATTTTCACTAAACAAAAACAAGTTTCAGAATTGATTTTCCAAACCCAAAACACATGTCATAGGCTCGGCCACATCTACATACCTATGCATAAATTTTCATTTTTCCCCAAATCACTTCCAAATCCATTTTTAACATTTAAACACAACTAATCAAGACTTAAATTTAAAGCTCTTAAAACCCCAAAATCACTTAACTAAAAAAAACAACTTTTTTTTTAGAAAACTAATCGGTGAAATCTATAAATCCGGTGATAGGGAACAACAATTGTAAAAGCACTTTGGAAAAACTCCAATTAAAATTTTTAAAAAGACAATAACTCAACCTTTTGGAAATTAGCTAACTTTATAAGCTACTGCCATGACCAAAATCATAAGAGATTGTCTAACATATTCCATTTAAAATATAGCACAATGGATAAACCGGAAGACTAGAACAACGCTTGAATATTTTTTTCAAATCAGTAAGAGACAAGGACCATTAACATCACTTCATTTTAACATATTATTTTCAAAATCAGAATTCCAAAAATACATGTACTAAAGGGACGCATAGGAGAAAACAGGGGAGAATGAGGAAGTGAAATCGAGGGAGGGAGAAGAGAATCTACCATGTGGGAGAGTAGAGGTGGTGGTTCGCTCATGAAGGAGGCGTGGCGATGGTGACCAGCGGTGGCTGTGGTGCTCGCGGGTCCATGGCTGTTTGGAGTGGCCATGGTTGGAGCTTTTGTGTGTGGTGGTGGCTCATGGGCTGATTGTCCATGGAGAAGAAAATGATGTGAAGATGCTGATCAAAAGAGAAAGAGGAACGGTGGTGGCTGCTTCATGGTAACGATGGTGTTGTGGGTGGTGGCTGTCCTTGTTGTGGAAGAAGGCAACATGAAGTAGAACAAGGAGGCATGGGTGTGTGTGTGGGTGCTGCAACTTAAAGCAATTTAGAAGAAAATAAATGATGTGGTGAAGGGATAAATGGCATGGTGAAGGTGCTGCTGCACCTTTAGAGGAGAAACGAGAGGGAGAGACGTGATGGGGAAGAGAAGAAAAGGAAGGAAGAAATGGGTCTGTTTTGTTGTTGCACAAAGAAAAGAGAATGAGAAAGAAGAAGAATAAGAATAAGAAAAGAAAAGAAAGATCAGAGAACGTGGTCGGTAGAAGAAGAAGAAAGAAAATGAAAAAGTGTAATGAGGGAGAGAGAGATGTCGACAGTGAGAGGGAGGATAAGGATGGATAGTTTAGATATTTAGGGAGAAGATATTTTAAAACTAGTACGAATTGATTTAGACACCGAATGATTTAACTCATAGAGTTAAGAGAAAAATATAGGGGTGATATATTATTATCCCAAAAATTAAGAGGAACTCTATGAAATGATAAAATATAAATTTGGATCACTTTGGGCAAAATAAAACGATCCATCGACAAGAAAATGAGTAAAAACTGAGCTAAAGAATAACTGTTAGACAATTAGAACAAATATGACGTTGTCATATTATGCAATTAATCTAAGTATCGATCCAAGAAAGGGCGATACTTGCATCGGGTTCATTTAAGTGACAAAATGGCTTGAACGCAGTATGCTTCAAAATATACCGCAAAACTACTTTTTGCAATTGATGTCAGATGAGAAAACTTCCTTCTGAAGAAAGATTGGAAACGTCGAAACAAATCTGGCTACGCGAACGGAAACTTCGTTAGAAGTCCCGAATAGAAAAAGTCTTCTTCCATCGCTCAAAACTAGGGTTTCGAAGCAAAGAAATTAGCGTCGTCGGACTTCCGAAAAGTGAATACTATCGTGCGTACAGTCCAGGGTTCTGAAATGAAACGCTGGTCGAAGGAAAAATAAAGAGAACCTTTAAATTTTCCAAGGATTCGAAATCTCACTTAATACGTTGCTCTAAAAGCGAAATTAGCCTATTCTGGACACGTTCGCCATAAGGCAGGTGTGCAGACGACTCGCACTAATTCCTACAGCGACTACGCAACATTCCTCAAACAATTCCTGAACTTTCTTCTTCATTGATCTTTCTCAAACAACAAACTCCTGTCACGCTTACACTCATTCTACGCGTGAGTCGGAAATTAACTTGTTCTGCAAATCCAGGTCTTACAGTGCAGCCTTGCTGTCTGATTTTACAAGATTGCCACTCCAACGGACAAAACCCTAGCAACGGCTACATCACAAGTCTTGGTGTATATAAAGGCTGAAGAAAGAAGAAAGAGACGAAGAAACTTTGCTGAAATCATTCAACACTTACAAACCAAACTCTTAGCAATATTTCTTCACTGTTCTTAAACATCTGAGTTTACCATTCGCTTGTTAGAAGCATTTATTGTAAACCCGAAACCTTTTACATCTCATTGTAAAGTTCCTTAAGAGACCAAGGTTGGTCGGATCTTAAGAGGATTGAATCAAGGCTGATTCAGTGTTTAGCTAGTCTTAAGATGATCGGTAGATCAGCTTCTTGAGAGGATACTAGTGAGAAAATCAGTGTATTGTTAGTCACTTAGCAGGTTGCAAAGTGCAGTTGTAACACTCATTGATTTTAGTGGATTGCCTTCATCAGAAGAAGGAAGAAATCACCTTCACAGGTGGACTGGATTAGCTTGAGCTTTTATCTCAAGTGAACCAGGATAAAATACTTGCGTGCTTTACTTCTTATCATTCAGCACTTAGTTTTTATCCTTGAGTTTTGAAAAAGCTAAAAAGTATACCCGTGATTCAAAAACTCTATTCAAACCCCCCCCCCCTTTCTAGTGTTTTTCGCACCTTCAGCTACAAGTTCTGATCCAGGATCATCTTCTGTTCAAGTTATGTAACGCTCTGATTTCTCGAGTGTCACACAGTAACCAAAACCTTGTAAATTTCATAAAGAATTTTCGTCGGTTCAATTATTAATCTTGAATTAATGACAACGTTCATTTTATGAAAAATCTTGAATATTAGTCTTTCCAAAACACGCGGAAATAAAATTAATCCACATCTCAAACCTTTTGAATAATAACCATCTGAAATAAGTTTGAAACATACGTCTAAAACTCAAGGAAATTACATCAAAACTTGATTATCCAAAACTAAACAAAGTAAATTGTTCAATGCCCCCAACCTCGGGAACTCTCAACCCAAACAGAAAATAAAAAGGCTCTCAACCCCAACTCTATTCCTCGACCTCTTCCTCGTCTTCCACTTTAGAGGTATAGTCGTCGTCAGGTATCGGCTCGTTTGTGAACTTCCTCAGCAAACGGTTCCTCAGACCTCGGTAAATCTCGCCCTTCTTATCGAAGTACTGACGGCCTGCCAAGATAAAGAAACTCTGGGCCTTCCGCTCGTCATCGCTTGGGTTCTCCAAGATCCATGGCTCCCCTTGCAGGGGTGGAAGCTCCTCCTCTTTCGTCTCAGTCTTCGGCAGCTCCTCGGGTTCCACTGATGGTTCCCTCTGTTCTACCGACATATCCTCAGACAGATCCGACTCCGACTCAGCCTCTAAGTTGGAAGATTGTTTTGATTCCAAGTCCGAAGGTGTTTGGAAGCGATAGGGTGCGTATGGTAGTTGCACCCTTCCAGTCAGCAGTTGAGATTCAATCCATTCTCCCTTTTTCTTGGTGCACCGAAGGGTAGCATTGCTGACGTAGATCCGGCGAACCTGGTGCGCGACGGTCACCCAAGCCTTATCCTTTTGCTCATCACGGAGTGTCAGCTCCAAAGAATGCACCGCATTCCTTGTCAGAGTCATCTGGGCCCCCCCAAAACAAACAAATAACAAATAATAGAGGGTCAGTTCCCATGCATAACTAACAGATAAACACAGTTCATGATAATCATACGATCAAATATCGGTCTCGTAGTCTCATATCTAGAGTTAGCAACCTTAAGGTTCAGTTAGACTAACGTCCTAACCATTCACACAACCACCTCAACACCTTGGATCCAATCTCGATCATCCGCAGATGAACAACACAAGGGGACCAACACAGTCGACCCAAGTCACGTGGAGACCAACACAATCAATCCACAAGTTCTCAAGGAGACCAACACAGTCAATCCACAAGTTCTCAAGGAGACCAACACAGTCAATCCTTATCCCATGACTAAATCATGGTTATCACGTGGAGACCAACACAGTCAATCCAAAAATTCTCCCTCGCGTGCAAGCAACTGTTTGTCTCTAACGGCACCATCGTTCTCATGGTCCATAGCCTATACCCTAGCACTATAACCATATCATTCACTACTTACAAGCGAAGTTCGCAAGAGGTTAGGGTTTACCCCCATCCTCGCCAGAATCAGAAAATTGGTCAAGCATCTCTCATCACATAAACAAAGTCAAATGCCTAACCCTAGAGATCATTAGGGTTCGGCCAAACATCATCACCAATTCATCAAATAATCATGTCATCATACTTCTTTACATATCATGCACAAAATTCCAGCAACATTTACATCATGCCCATCACCACATAACTCATGTTAAACGCATGATATAGACTGTCAACATAGATTCAAGGATAATCATCAAGTTTAGCATGATTTCGCCTAAAGATTTTCATACATCATGGCATCAAATCTTTAAAGAAGGTAAAAACAGAAACTTTGGCCCTATAACATGTTCAAGAAGGGCTCTACTCGATCATACAAGGTTTTACATGTTAAAGAGACAACATATCATCAGTCACAAGAGGTAGGTTTTGCACACATACAACAAGATTCATGCAACACAAGGCCTAGACTCTACCCAAGACAGGAAAAGCCCTCACCTTAATCCAAGAATTGAGAATAAAGGAAGTTGGATGATGGTGGTGAGTCTCGAATCCTCCCCTTGTTCTTGGGCCTCACGCAAATCCTTCCTCCCCCTTGCCTTCTTCACGCCCAAAACCTTCTTTTCCTAGTCTATTTCACGTGAAATCCTTCTTTTTGTTTATGTAGTTTGTGAATGTAGAATTGTTTTGTGGTTCTCTATCTCCAACACTCCCTTGGCTTGAAAAGAAAAATAAAAGCTCCCCTCCTCTTTATAGATGGTCGGGGGCCACACACACACACAACTAGGGTTTTTCAAAAAAAATTTCAATCAGATATGAGAAGATCCTTGAAGGTTTTAAAACTCAAATATTGATCCCTCATTAATTGAAAGTCAAGGAACCAAAATCCCTAAAATTACTCACTCATAAAACCTAGCTAGAAAAGGAAAAAACTTGCAAAAGACTCATTTTTCCTCCTCCTCATTCCTTGGCCATCCACCACCTTCACCATGCTCATATTTTCTAAAAAACAATATTTAAATAAAAACCCAAAGGTAATTAATGCATTAAATACACAATTTCCCCCCTAAATGCATCAAAACTTCAAATTTAAATTCAAAAACTTTATCAAAGGTTTTGGCTCCAAAATTTCGTGCACCACTCTCATAATAACTCAAAAATATTTTTCATAATTAATTATTCAATAAACCATAGGTTTAAAATAATTAAATTCATTTTATTTAAATAAAACCCTCAAAAATAAAAGAAAGGAATATTCCCTCATGGAATATCCTTAGAATCATGCCCAGCACCTCCCATAAGGTGTGGCACACGAAATCGTCCTCGCCCACTCGATTCGCCTGCTCATCGCCGTTATCGGGCCGATTTTGACCTAAAAGTCGTCGTCGCCGATCCCTAGCAATATTACCGTCAAAACGACCGTAATGACGAGTACATCGTCATCTAAATATTGTTAAGGTCTAATAATGTTTCTAATAAAATAATTCCCCTTTATAAAGGCAAAGTACCACATATAACACAAATAGTTCACAGAATATTGTTCAATATTATTATTAAAATTAATATGCCCTAAAACCGGGTCTTACAAGTTACACCTTCTGCTCCTGTTCAACCAGATCTCTCTGAGATAGCTGCCAGACTCGACATTTTCCAGAGGCATATTGAAGAGCAAACCAAGGTCAATCAAAGCTTTGTCCATATGATGGACATGATCACGAAGAGGCTCCCAGATCCAAAACCCTAGTCCTTTAGGATCCCTTTTATTTCCTTCACGGTATTAATATTATTACTTTTTACATCCGACTTCCTTATTTTCCTTGTTTATCGTTTTCTTTTTTGTGAACTTAGTCCTGTTCCTTATTTTCCTTGTTTATCGTTTTCTTTTTTTTGTGAACTTAGTCCTATTATCTTAATCAGGAGGAGTACCTAGTACTTCAACGCTAAGTTTTTCACACTCTTTGTCCTTTTTGCTTATGACAAAAAGGGGGAGTAGACAACCTATGTTTTTGATAGGTTAATTTATTTTCCTTTTGGAGATTATAAGTGATCAATCGTTATAACTATATATCTTTCATGATGCAACAACAAGGAATACATTTCTCTTCTTCTAAAGAGATTATATTCTCTGATAAATTAATAGTTCTGATGTAATTACAATGTTTATCTTATATGCCAAACTATTTATATTGCTCTGATTGATATCACTCTGATCACTATCTCAATTTAGCTCAGAATCTAGACAACTCTAACGATTTCATTAAGTCTTAGATTCAGGGGGAGCTTAGCTCAGAATCAAGCTGTAGACTTGGATTCAGAAGAAGCTAAATAAACTATACATATCAGGATAAGTTTAACTCTGATACCTTAAACTCTAAATGTATTCAGTTTCTTGTTTAAGAATTGTTCATCAAAATACACGGTTTTGTCATCATCAAAAAGGGGGAGATTGTAAGACCAAGATTTGGTCATGTGGTACAACTCTATGTTTTGATGATGACAAGTTTATATTTGTGTATGAACAATTAGGGTACTCTAACGTTTGTCCTTTAAGTGTTTGACAAACAGGTTCTAACTCTGATCCAAAGATATATTCATCAGAAGTTAAAGACCAAAGAGTAACCAATGAAACGCTTCTGAAATCACTACGTTCTTCTGAAGGGTAAACGCTTCAGATGTTCTGAAGATTCAAGCTCTGATGTGGGCTCTGAAGATTCAAGTGCTGAAGTTCTGAAGACCAGAAGTTCTGAGTGAACAGTCCAGAAGCTGAGACTTGAAGATTCTAAAGTCCAAGAGTAAGCTGGCTCTCAAGACCAAAGCACTTCTAATTCTGAAGACCAGATGTTCAGAGTGAACGGTCCAGAAGCAGAAGTTCTAAAGGTCAGAGGATCCAAGCTTCCTTCTGAATCTGATCAATTGCTTTTCATGTTCTAACATGAAGCGTTGCCAAGATCAGAAGTCAACCAGGCTAAGGCAATGTCATTTTCAATAGTATAAAAGCAATGTACTATTCTGACCGCCTTACCTACAAGGTTCAGCCACAGCACCTCCAACGGATAGATTCTTTCAACGAATACAACACCTCGCCTTGGAGTATAAAAAGGCTGAAGATAGAAGAAATTGGATAAGAAACTATTGAGCAATACAAGGGTAAACCTTCAAGCAAAATACCTTAACAATGTTTCTTCATTGTTCTTATTGTGTTTACTCTTGCTTGTTTAGCATTAACTCATTGTAAACCCAAACCTTCTACAATATGTTTGTAGTTCCTTGAGAGACCAGTGAGGTCAGATTTATTGAGAAGACTAAGACTTGTTTGTCTTAGTGTTGCTAGTTCTAAGATTTGTTAGTCACTGAGCAAGGTGTGCTAGTGCAGTTGTAACAATATTTAAATAGTGGATTACCTTCATTCTACGAAGGAAGAAATCACCTTAGCGGGTGGACTGGATTAGCTTGAGGGATTTATCAAGTGAACCAGGATAAAATACTTGTGTGCTTTTCTCTTTCCTTTATCTCTTGCACTTTGTGTTCTTGAAACCGAGAAGATTTGCTAAAACCTTAAGGGAAAGTTTTTAAACGTAAAACCCTATTCAAACCCCCCCCCCCCCATTTCTAGTGTTTTTCATACCTTCAGAGACTTCCTCTCCAAGATTGTGTGTGATCTTTTTTAGTTTTACAACTGTTGCGCGCAGTCTGTAGACGGTCTCCCCTTCAGAGACTATCTCGCTTCTTTTCCTTGTGTAGATCTTTTGTGCTTGATCGACGCTCCTTAGGTTCAGACGATGATGATAAGTGTACCTGGAATGTGGAAATATTTGTGTAGCACTTATATCCTTAAAATTGTTATCGTACAAAACTTGATAAGTGATATGATCAGACGTTTGAACTTAACACTTTCATGGCATTATGTGCATTAGTTTAAGAGGTTTGAGGTTACAAAGAATGGCTTAATGTGTGTTCAATGTGCAGCCCTTAGTTAAGGTACTTTAAAAGTGATTCTCTTGTCAAAGGAATCCTATTTATGAAGAATAATAAAGGGTTGATGAAGCATAAAGGCTAGGAGGTTTCAGAAGTGAGAATTGAAGGCCAAAAGAGTTGTTTAAGGGGGGTTACAAAGCCATAAATGAAGAAAATGAGCTAAGGAAAATTGAATATTCCCCCGGCGAAGTGTGCACGCATGTGCGTGCACCATACTGCAAGCACATGCGTGCAGGTTCAGGGCCTTGGCATTTCTTAAGAGAAGGCACACATGTGTGTGTACCACCTTGCACGCACTTGCGTGAAGGCCATAGTAGCTTGGCATTTTTCCCAAGCCTGCACGCATGTGTGTGTTCTTTGCTGCACGCACATGGGTGCCTGTGCATTTATTTTAGTTTTGTATCTTGATTTTTCTGAAGTTTAAGCTTGTGTAAGTCAATTTCGAGTTTTTCTAAGGCTCTTATTCAGGTTAGAAACATGTTTACCTCAGCCATGCTTGGCTAAGTTGAAGGTATGAAAAACACTAGAAGGGGGTGGGGGTTTGAATACGGTTTTTAGCTTTTAGATATTTCCCTCCAAGATTAAGGATAATCTTTTCGAACTAAAGATCACGGGTGCAAGAGATAAGGGAAAGAGAAAAGCACACAATGATTTTATCCTGATTCACTTGATAAATCACTCAAGCTAATCCAGTCCACCCGTTAAGGTGATTTCTTCCTTCTAAGAATGAAGGCAATTCACTGTTCAATGATTGTTACAACTGCACTAGCAACCTGCTCAGTGACTAACAATACAATGAACTAGCAGCACTAAGACAACCTTGCCTTAGTCTTCTCAAGAATACGAAACCTCACCGGTCTCTCAAGGAACTACAAACAAAGTTTGTGAAAGAGTTTGGTTTACAAATAGATGCTTCTAAACAAGCAGACGTAAACACACTAATAACAATGAAGAAATATTGCTAAGGTATTCGCTGAAAGTATTTCACGTGTATGCACAAAGTTTCTTAGCTGATTTCTTCAGTCTTCAGCCTTTATATACTCCAAGGTTTAGAGTGTGTATCCGTTGGATGAATCTGTCCGTTGGAGGGCAGTTTTGGAATTTCCAGAACCTGCTATGTCTGAACGTCGTAGGTAAGGCAGTCAGAATAGTACATTAGCTTTTGTACGAATGACAGGGACATTGCCTTAGCCTAGTTGACTCTTGATCTTGGGCGCCGCTTCATGTTGGAACTTGTGAAGCTTGTGTGATCAGAGTCAGAAGGAAGCTTGGATCCTCTGACCTTCAGAACTTCTGCTTCTGGACCGTTCATCAGAACATCTGGCCTTCAGAGGATGAAGTGCTTCTGGTCTTGAGAGCCAGCTTACTCTTGGACTTCAGAGCTTCCAAGTCTTCAGCTTCTGGACCATTTCTCAGAACATCTGGTCTTCAGAACTTCAGAGCTTGGATCATTCGGAGTCCACATCAGAGCTTTTAATCTTCAGAGCGTCTGAAGCGTTTGCTACCGTTCAGAAGAACGTAGTTAAGTGCATAAGTGTTGTGTTGGTTACTCTTGGTCTTCAACTTCTGATTAGTATATCATCTTTGAATCAGAGTCAGAGCCTGTTTATCACAACTTAAAAAGACAAACGTTATAGGACCACAATTGTTCATACATAATAATAAACTTGTTATCATCAAAACATAGAGTTGTACCACCTGACCAAATCTTGGTCTTACATAAGTTTCTTTTAGAGTAAACAACCATTTTGGTCCTTGACTGTGTTCACTTATGATGGACTGGTCCTCATACTTTGGAAATGGTCGTTTTTCATCCTTGAATGTGTTGTTGTCGGTCAAGTTCGTCCTTGGCTGAGTTTTCCGTTAGTCCCTGAGACGGAAAATGTCAAATGTCACGTTTTTTTTACACGTTGGCATCCTACGTGGCACGTTTTCATTTTCCCTCCAAAAAATAATGTCAAACTCGTCCTCATTAGTACCAAAATAGTCCCTCCTGCTCTTCTTCATCATCATCATCATCCTTCATCTTATTTTTCTTATTAAACCCACATTTTCTTATTCTTCATCCCTTCATCCTCATTTTCTTCATAAAACCCAGATTTTCTTTATCATAATCTTCATAAAAAATCTCACATCGAAAACTCCTTTCAAGAATAAGAAAAACCCATAAATCCACAAAAATCAACCACTCACAACCCATATTAATCATCAGATCCAGATCCAGAATACATCAACAAATGACATTTTAATCAAACACATTGCTAAACACAAAAGAAATAAATTGATATATATTGCATATATCCCATATACCCAGCACCCAATACACACCATCATAGACCCAAAAGAAATAAATTGATATATTGCATTTTAATCAAACACATTGCTTCTTAACCTATAAAGAGGAAGTTCAAAAGCATTGGAGCCCGACAACATCATGCGAATACACACCATCACAGACCCAATGGTGACAATTAATGAAGATTTTGAGATCAATAATGGAATTGAAAACAAAGACACTTCATCAAAAGCTATGGAGTGGTGCGGATTTGAGTTAAGGTAGGTTTGGAGGAAGGAGGAGAAAAGAAGATGAACAAAGGGTGAAGGGAGAAGAATGAAACAAAGGGTGAAGGAGAGCATGAGAGGCAAGGGGCGTGATTGAAATGAAGAAGAAGATAATGAATTGATGCTAATGAAGTCTGGAGAAGAAGATGATGAAGATGAACATGATGGTGATGAAGAAGAGCAGGAGGGAGTATTTTGGTACTAATGTGGACGAGTATGACATTGTTTTTTAGGGGAAATGAAAACGTGTCACGTAGGATGCCAACGTGTAAAAAAAACGTGACATTTGGCCTTTTCCGTCTCAGGGACTAACGGAAAACTCAACCAAGGACGAACTTGACCGACGACAACACATTTAGGGATGAAAAACGACCATTTCCAAAGTATGAGAACCAGTCCATCATAAGTAAACACAGCCAAGGACCAAAATGGTTGTTTACTCTTTCTTTTAGCATTTGGGATGTGGATCCCTAACTTGTTTATGATTTAATTTTCTGAACGTTCATATGAAATAAAGAGTTTTCTTTCTATGAGCCTAACCTACTGGTTCAATATTAGCTTGAATGCATGCAAGTTATCTTACCTTTCTATGCACAAATGGAAGTCTGTTTTAGAAATGGGGATCTGAGGTTAAGTTTATTAGAGCATTTTGTACCTTAGGAATAAGGGCAACGACTAGTAGTTGGTGGCCTGAACTTAAAATGAACTTAATCTTCAACTAGACTGCTCATATGTGGTGAGGAATCGGACTGGTGAAGTTTATTGGAAGCTCTTTTTGACGTGAGGAATCAACACTAAGAGAACTAGGCTATCAAATTCCATATGCATTCAGATTTCTTAGAACATAACTTATTTTAGTGAAACTAACCCAAATGCTAAGCCTTTAAACATGGTTTCTTCTACACTTCTGAACTCTAAGCTCTCTACCAACCAATGTAAGACCCTAATTTTATTAAATAAGATTATTGATTGTGAAATGTTAAGGACCTTAAGCTAGATGAATATGCTAGTAAGTGCACTTCGGCCTCGGCCTAGAGATATGTTTGTGGTTATGATTGTTAGTAAGCATGATGCTAGGGTTACCAATGATATATGGTTATTGATGCATTAAATGTTAGCTCTTGTTATTATAAACATGCCTATGTGACTAGGGTGCTAGTTACATTTATTGATATGCATGCAAGTTATAATTATGAGATTTTGTTCATACGTGATGGATGTGAAAGGCTTAGGGCCTAGTGATGATTACTGACTTTCATGGCATGCAATTGTAGACCAAGTGCCTGGATTGGGCTTGGTTGGCCACGGCTAGTGCTTGGATTGGGCTAGTCGATGGTGACGTTCAGGGGATGGACCTGAACAAAGGACGAACGTGATACGGCAGTGCGTTGGAGAGGTCCAACCCCGATCATCATGTTGATGGGCAGCGGTGCGTTGGAGAGGTCCAACCCCGATCGTGGAGTCGTGTTCAACCTGCCTTTCTATGAGGGATCGACTTATGGATATCTGAAGCGTCTGCATGCATGTGCACGAGCATTGACTAACTATAACTTAGAAATATGAGATAGTTCCCCTATTTATGAATATTAGCTTAGGAAATAACTTGCGATTGATAGGGTGGTATACCCTACTTATGATATCTGTGTGTTAGAAGTTGACCATTGCTTGTTTGTTATTTGTTGTTTAGGGCGCTTAACGCCTAGAAAACGAGCATGCATGTGATCAGCCGAGAGGAGACCCTGCACCCGCTCGACATGGATGACGATGCAGCTTGGGATATTGATCACGCTCGAAGATGTTATATTTACACCGGTCGTGTCCGGAGATGGAGGCGCACACTTCAGAGGAGATCCCTGATCCTCACTTGCTATCATGGGATTCTCAGGATGCCATATTCTCCACCTCGACTTGCACTACTCATCATAGCTGACACCGTTTGGGTCACCGAGGAGGGTCCCAGCCAGGATTCTCCCGCCTCAGTAGGGGACTACTTGATTCACACTACGAGGGAGGCTCTTGCTGCGCGAGGACTATGAGTCGGGTATTGGGTGTGATAATTGAGTCTGTTCTTGGGGGTGAGCCGAGTTTGTTTATAGGGTTCGAACCTAACCTAGAGACCTTCATGTTGTGTTGGCTCGGAGGCGGTCGAACACTAGTTTAATGATTATGTCTTTCATTTGAAAGAATCATTTTACGCTTCCAAAGCTTTTATCAAAAACAAAGAATTATTCAGTCTATTTACTCATGTTACTACTTCTTTATTGTTAAGCCATGTTTCAAAAATATTTTTATTTCGGCTAAAATTTACCCACGTTTTTCGAAAAAGATTAATAAAGTGACCCCCGAGATTTAGGGATGTTACATTGTGCGGTCTTCTCTTCTGGCAGAAGATCTAGCATATTTGACTTTTCTTTGCTTATACAATCTTTCTTGTAGTTTTGACCTTTCTTCTCTTGAATGGACTATCTTCTTGGTCTTGCACTTTGTACATCATACGATGAGGGATGTGAGTTATAGGTGTTGTTTCCTGAAATATAGTTCATATGAAATTTTGAACCATTGCACTTATACTCTTGAAAATTGTTATAATTCAAAATATGATAAACGATAGCATTTGAACTTAACAGAAGCCAATCTTAAAGGAAGGTATTGAAACCTCTCATCTCTCAGGCAGAGAAGGAGCAAATACAGACAGTGGTAGACACTCTTAGGGACTTATGCATTTCCTTGGGGATGAGAGTTAATTTGGAGAAGTCTAGAATGTTTTTGTCCAAGAAGATTGATCAACGAGTGCCTGATATTATGGGTATAAGCAACTTGGGGATGTATCTCGAGCTCCCTCTTCTTAAAGGCCGAGTGAAGAGGGATGACTTTGCTCCAATTATTGATAAAGTCAATACCCGTCTTACGTCATGGAAGCACAAATTTGTAAATAGGACAGGTAGACTTTGCTTGGCTAAGTCGGTTCTCTCCTCTCTTCTTGTGTATGCTATGCATGTTGTGTGGTTACTTGAGTATGTTTTTGAATATGTGGACAAGTGTATTAGAAGCTGTATTTGGGCAAAGGGTGGGCAATCACGAGGCTAGAATCTTGTTCGTTTGAGGGAAATCGTTCGCGCAAAGTCCAAGGGTGGCCTTGGAATCAGAAGCACGCGAAACAACAATGTGGTCGTGCTAGGGAAGTTGGTGGACAACCTTCATGGTCATGACAAGTTATGGGTTACGACTCTCTCCCAAAATTATTTGTATGGTGATTTGATTCTTGCACGTTCTTATAATTATGATGACTCTTATATATGGAAGGGAATTATCAAAGCGAAAGATCGCTTGGCTAATGGCTTCGGAGCGCCTAACTAGGGGGATGGTTCTTCATCTCTATGGTATGCGAATTAGCTTGGTACTGGCAGGTTGTGCTCCCGCGTTCCTTTCGCCCATATATCTGACACCATGCACAAAGTTAAGGACATTTTATTTATAGTTTTTACCTTATTATTGAAACCTCTATGAATATTTGTTATATAATGTGAAGAAAAGAATATTCATTTAAATTTAATTTAAGATCTATTCTTTATTCAAATTTATTATTTATAAGATGCAATACATCGATAAAAATTATTTAATATCAAAATTTTATCATTATACCAAATTATTCAAATATTTATTTTTATTTATTTTATATACAAATTTTATTTATATATATTGTTTTATCTTATATTTTTCTTCATTGATCCTAACACATTATTTATTTTCTGTGTTTTTCTGTATTTAAATTTCACTCTTATTTAATTTTAATATACCGAGTAGTTTAATTATCATTGAAATTTAATTTATTTTATTATTTAAATTTCAGCACTACTTTTATATTCATTAAATAATTCTTTTTAAATAATTTTATCAAATTATTCAAATAGTCTTTATTTTTTTTTTATTTTAATTATGGGTTCAAGAAAGCTAGATTTGTACTAGCAATTTATCAGGTTGTTGTTCAGTTCAAAATAAATGCATGAGGGTCCTTATTCTTACTCCAACCAGAGAGTTAACGGTCCATGTTCATAGTATGACTGAGAAGCTTGCTCAGTTTACTCATATAACGCTATGCCTTATTGTTGGGGGCCAGTAAATAAATACTTGATTATTGTTTCAGTTTGGTGATGCCTTCACTTCTTTGACGTGTTCATTGACCATAATAGAGTTATGTGCTTTTTGTAATCGATTTTATTTCTTGTTTGGGTCTCCTAATTGGAAGCTTTGACAATATCCTTTTATAACCTCCTTACAGCTCAACTGATATATTGTTGTATATTTAACCAAAACAAATTCTTGCGTTTCAAGTTTTTCTTTCAATTGATGGTTTTTCTTTCCTATAAATTTTTTTTATTCATTTATAGTTTTTATCTTTTATTTTCATTGATACTAATGTATTTTCTTGTTTCTATAATTTTGTCTATTTTTTTATAATCATCATTTCAATTTAACTGATTTTACTATTCAAATTTGATTAATAACATTATATTATTTAAAATTTTATTTTTAAATATACTGACGTATGTATGCATGTATGTGTGTGTGTGTGATCCGTGTATGTGTTATTTTCTTTATCGAATAGAATGATAGGTTCAATACTTTGTAAATCATTGATGATTTTCTCATTGTTGTATAACAATTGGTCAAGTAGTAATTTAATTAATAATTATACAATAATCAAATAATTGACAGTTAAAGTCTAATGATTCAGATTATTATTTTATTATTTTATACTATTTAATTATGGTGAATAAATATTTATTTTTTGGTACAAATGATTAAAAAATTATATTCAAGTAATTTAATATTAATTTATTTAACTAAATAATTTCATAACAATATTATTAATTATATTTTAAATTTTCTAAATCAATTAATTATTAGTCCAAAACATAATAAATTGGTTTATTATTAATATTTGGTATTGATTATATTTTTTCAAAGTTAATTTTGATCACCATAGTTTTGATAAACATATATTTCCGTTTGATAATTTAACGAATATTTATTTTCTATAAAGAGTCATAAATGATTCTCTGAATAATATTTTGTCAAATAGTATTTATATATATATATATATATATATATATATATCTTTCATGTATTTTATCCTTTTACGTTACAATATTTACGTTTATATTTGTTAAGCATAATATATAATACTTGATAAAATTAATTTTACTATATATACAAAAGTCAAGTCAATTTTACCCAATTATGTATATGTATTATATTAGGCTTAATTGCACTTTTGGTCCCCCAACTTTGGCCTTCCTGTGAAAATCATCCCCAAACTTTAAAATTAGAAAAAAACGTCCCTAACGTTTACACCCGGTTGCAAAATTTGTTTTCCGTCCAATTCCATCCAAAAACTAACGGAATATTCCTCAAAAAATTAATTAAAAAATTTAGTCTCTGAAACATTCAACATCTTCATATTAAAAACCCAGAAATTCATCATCTTCATCCCATTTTTCCTTCATCTTCATCATCTTAATTAACACCCTTTTCTTTTTCACCTTTCCACCATAACCTCTACACTTCAACTGCAAGCCACCACCGCCGTACCGTGGATCACTCCTCTCACTTCCCCAAATCACATCATCACCACCACTCGTTCTCACTTTCCGATCTGAACCTCTACACACCGCCATGTTTGCGTGCAGTCGCTTCTCCTCAGATCTGCCCTTACCCGATCTGAACCTCTCCTTACTGGTTTTAGCGCCGTCGTCGCTCACCCTTTCCCGATCTGCCCATCACCACCACTCATTCATCACCTATCTCAGATCTGAACCTCTACTCACCACCACGTTTTCGCGCAGCCACTCTGTTCGCCGCGATCACCATCATCCTCTGGTTTTATATCGTCTCTTACTCTGCTGGCGGAGGAGGATGCAGTGGTTTTTGGGTAGTGGTTGTGGTGTTGGTGGTTGGGAGAGAGGGAGAGGTGTTAGTTACATTGTCTGAATGTTTTATCTCAAACAATGAAATGGATCGTTGAGAGATTTGGAATTTGTACCTTCCATTTGATCACATTGTTCATCCGCTGTAAATAATTAATTTTGTTTTCCTTCTGTTTGCTGGGTTTGTCACTGTGGAATGTGTGTACTTTAGGAATTTCTTTTCAAGTTTGGACATATTGAGTGGAAGGAATTGTTATTGGTGAGATGGATCAGGCAAGAAGTGCAGGTCGTGGTGAGATGTTGGATCGTGTTGATGAATGGGTGGGTGGAAAATTGAGCCATTTGAGTGAAGGAGTTGCAATTGATGTAGTAGCTGGTCCTGGCTTGGGTGACAGAGTTGCAATTGTTATTGGTGTGATCTGGGTTCTTCTTCTTCAACCTCTCTCTCCAACAATGAACCCAGAAAAAAAAAAGATTTCCAGTAAAAGGATAGAAAAAGGATGAATTTTAGATTTTTGTTTTATTTTCTTAATTTTTATCCCAGAATTCGTTAAATAGTGGATGGAATTGGACGGAAAACCAATTTTGCAACCGGGTGTAAACGTTAGGGATGATTTTTGCTAATTTTAAAGTTGGGGGAAGATTTTCGCAGGAAGGTCAAAGTTGGGGGACCAAAAGTGCAATTAAGCCAGTATATTACTATAATGTTATTATACATTGAAACTTTACCTTATTATTATAAAATGTTATATTCGTAATACAATGATTAATACATAATAAAATCTATAGTTATATATTAAAATATCATTTTATTGAACCTACCGCCTAGTTCCACCTTTTTTAATCCTTTGGAAGAGTAAAAAACTATCTACATGCCTATAAATAAATATATGTGAAGGTATGAAAAACGATAGAAAGGGGGGGTTTGAATAGCGTTTTACAACAAAAAACTCAACCCACTTGAGATTTAAATAAATGTCTTCAAACACCAATGATAAAAGTGCAGAGATAAGAGATAAGGAAAGTACACAAATGATTTTATCCTGGTTCACTTGATAAATCCCTCAAGCTAATCCAGTCCACCCGTTAAGGCGATTTCTTCCTTCTTAGAGTGAAGGCAATCCACTAATTAGAGTTTTGTTACAACTGCACTTGCTACCTGCAAAGTGACTAACAATACACTTACTTAGCTATCACTAAGATTCACTCTCTTAGTCTTCTCTAGGATCCGATCAACCTTGATCTCCTAAAGGTAAATCAAACAACTGTTTGAATGTATTGGGTTTACAAATAAGTGCTTCTTCAAAAGCTGATAGTAAACACACTTAGTTCTATTTGAAGAAAGATTGCTAAGAAGATTTTGAGATATTTCTTGCGCGTGAATAAGTTTCTTAGGCGGCATCTCTCAATCTTCGCCTCTTTATATACTCCAAGGATTAGGGTTTGAACGTTGCATGGAGATGCTACCGTTGGAGGGCAGATCTGGAATTTCCAAGTTCTGCTATGGATGAATCAGTTAGGTAAGGTCGTCAGGAATGGTACAATTGCTTTTGTACTTTGGATATCGACATGACCTTCAACCTTGTTGACTTCTGATCAGAGTGATGCTTCATCTTGGAACTTGTGAAGCTTGATGATCAGAGTCAGAGGGAAGCTTGGATCCTCTGACCTTTGTACCTTCTACTTCTGGACTCAGAGGAGAAGTACTTGGTCTTTAGAGCCAGCTTACTCTTGGACTTCAGAGTCTTCACTGCTCAACTTCTGATGCTTCAGAGCGTCTGATCCTTCAGAGCGTCTGATCCTTCAGAGCTTCTGATCCTTTAGAGCGTCTGATCCTTCAGAACGTCTGATCCTTCAGAGTTTCTAGTGAGCTGAATCCATATCAGAGCTTTGTAATCTTCAGATCTTCTGAAGCTTGATCTACTGTTCAGATTGAACATAGTACGTGCGAAAGCGTTGCATAGGTTACTCTTTGAGCATTGTGCTTCTGATTCTTGTAAGATAGGTCTAGAGTCTTGGCCTGTCAATCAAGGTAGATTCTGATTGCCTCCGGGTCATCAGCCTTGGACCAGAGGGGGTAGTCCTTCAGATGGGTTCTTCTTCTTGGTCTTGCATCAGCAACTTTGGCCTCAGCCTTTGTCTCTATCAGTCTCATTCTCTTCATGGAAGTAGGAGTGAAGACATCCCCAGTAATAGTTGTCAAGTCTTCAGTGCATCCTAATTTTTGCAGATCCTTTATCAGTTTGCTCTCAATGAAGAAGTCAGAAAGCAATCTGCCAAATGGTATGTATTTGATTGCAGACTTGGGTGAACCAGTGGTTCTTGACTTCTTGATGCACTCCTTCAGATAGGAGAAGAGAAAGTAGGGCAGACAGACTTTGCGGTGCTCCTTGATGAAGAAGAGTAACACCTTCTGGGTAAAGTTGATGTAATCTGGAGAGCTTCCCTTTGGCCTTTGATTTATGAAGTTTAGCAGAATCTTGTGCCAGATTCTCAATTCAGGATGAAGATTCTTGGTCTTGCAGTCATTTTTCCCTGGCTTCCATGTAGAGTAGAGAGCCATGTTGACTGCCTCTTTGGTCTTTGGTTTGACTTTCGATTCCTGCAACTGGAATCTGTAGCCTTTTCTTGTTTCTGCACCCAGAAGTTTTGCAAACGACTTCTCAGCAATAATGATCCTCTTCCCCAGAACAAATGACACCACCTGATACTCATTGCAATCAGCGTGCTTCCAGAATTCCTTCACGAGTTTATCATAAACTGGACCATGGAGTCTTTGAAGGAATGAAAAACGGTAGAAAGGGGGGGTTTGAATAACGTTTTCAGTATAAAACTTCCACCTTAAAGATTTTGACAAATCTTTCGAGAACTTAAGTGCTAAAGATAAGAGATAGAAAAGCACACAATGATTTTATCCTGGTTCACTTGATAAATCACTCAAGCTACTCCAGTCCACCCGTTAAGGTGATTTCTTCCTTCTTAGAATGAAGGCAATCCACTAATCAGGTAAGAGTTACAACTGCACTTGAAACCTACAAGTGACTAACAATTACACTGACTTAGCTCACACTAAGATTCACTCTCTTAGTCTTCTCTAGGATCCGATCAACCTTGATCTCCTAAAGGAACTAAACAAACTGTTTATCAAAGAATTGTTTACAAGAGATTTGCTTCTAAAAAGCTAATAGTAAACTCAATGAATTTCAGATGAAAGAAAGCTTAGAAGAATTTAAGTTTGTCTTGCGCGTATGTGAATGCTTCTTCTAGCCGCTTCTTTCAATCTTCAGCCTCTTTATATACTCCAAGGATTAGGGTTGAGCGTTGCATGGGAAATGCTACCGTTGGAGGGCAGTTCTGGAAAATCCAGCTTCTGCTGTGTCTGAGACTGTTAGGTAGGTCGTCAGGAAGGTACAGTTGCTTTTGTACTTGGATAGCGACTTGACCTTTAAACCTAGGAGACTTCTGATCAGGGGAATGCTTCATATTGGAACTTGTGAAGCCGGTTGATCAGAGTCAGAGGGAAAGCCCAGATCCTCTGACCATTGTTTCTTCTGATTCTGAACTCAGAGGGAAGAACATGGTCTTCAGAGTATCTTGCTTCTAGACAACAGAATTTCACTAATCAGCTTCTGGATCTTCAGAGTCTTCTACACCATCAGAATATCTGAGCCTTCAGTGTTTCTTGGTTATCAGACTTTCTGGATCTTCAGAGCTTCTAGTGACTGAGTCCACATCAGAGTTTGTATAACTTCAGAACTTCTGAAGCTTTTCCACTGTTCATACTGAACATGGTGAATGCGAAAGCGTTGCTTGGGTCGCTCTTTATACACAGTGCTTCTGATTTGTGTGAGATTGAGTTGAGGTCAGAGCCTGTAAATAGCACACTCAGAAAAACACGTTAGAGTACCACAATTGTTCATATCAAAAGGTTAACTTGTAATCATCAAAACATAGAGTTGTACTACTAGATCAAAACTTGATCTTACAATCTCCCCCTTTTTGATGATGACAAAACTAAGATTTTTGATGAACAATTCTTAAACATTAAACTGAATTCACTCAGAGTTTAGAGATATAGAATAAGACTTATCCTGATGTGAATAGTTTATCTTGCTCATTCTGAATTCAAGTCACTGCTTGATTCTGAGCTTAGCTCTCCCTGAATCTAATACTTGATGAAAACGTTAGTAAAGTCTAGATTCTGAGCTAAATGATATAAGAGTTCAGAGTGAAAAACTTATGACATAGATGAAAATCGAGTAATCAGAGCGCATAAGTAATCAGAGTCATAGACAAGGTATCAGAGTCTTGGGTATCAGAGTCAACTTGGAATCACTTCAGAAGAAGTGAAATGTATTCCTTGTATTTGCCCAGTGACACATCTATGGTCATGAAGGTGGAACTCTTAGATTCTCTAAAAGAAAAAATAAATCACACTAACACATCTTACACATCAAAAACTGGGTGTACTCCCCCTTTTTGTCATAAGCAAAAAGCTTGGGGTGTGAAAAACTTAGCTTGAAGTACAAGGTACTCCCCCTTAGAGAAGGTCTAAGTTTAAAGAAAATGAAAATGATGCAAGAATCAGAGTTAGGCGAAATAAATAGAAGAGTTAATGCAAGAGAAGAACGTTTACCACCGGTCAAGGGAGTAAAGAGAAGGGTCATTTACCAAGAACTTAACCTCGAGAAACTGTAGGAGCATTAACTTTCAGAGAGAAAGTGAAGCCTATATAAAGCGTTGGAGAGAAAGGTAAGCTTCACACCTCGAACAATTTTCAGTAAGGAAAAAAAATGGCATCATACATCGTAGCACTAGAAGAGCTGAGGAAGAAGGCCTTCGAGGAGGACTTGTTCCTGAACATCAGGCATCCAGAGGGTACAACGACCATCTCGGAGCTGACACGGACACTGCTGGAGGAGGACCTGTGTCCAGAGTTGAAGAGAGACCTGAGGGAATTTCTTGCCTTCGTGGAGGAGGTGCAAGAACTCAGCCGGCTTGAACTCAAGCTGCTGGAAGAAAAAGAGAGTTTGGAAGAGAAGCTCAAGACTGCAGAAGAGATTCTGGAGAGGGATGAGCTAAAGAACAGGCTCAACAACATCCAGCATGCACTGGAGCGTCTGGAGAAGGATAGGTCAGAGCAGCGCCAGGAGTGCAGAAGAATGAGGAGGGATTCTCCATTCTAGACTTTAGGGAAAGAATGTATGATGTAAACATAAAGATATTATGAATAAAAAGATTTTTGCAAACATATGTGACACAAATATATATAGATATGCATAGATAATCACAAACGAACAAAGTAGAATATTTAAATAAAAAAAAACAGAAGTTAACAAAAAAATAAAACAACGTTAAAGAAAAAGAAAAAACGAAGAGATCCTAAAACTAGGGTTTATCAGTTCGACGCAGAAGTTCCATCATCATGTGCTTCATTTCAATTAGCATGGATTCATGAGTGTCAAGACGCTGTTCCATGATGTCGAGTCTGGATGAGCTTGACTGAGTAGAACCGGAAGGAACATTCTGAGCAGCTTGAGGATCTGGAATGGAAGCAGAAGCAGCAGGAGTAAACACTACTGGTGCAAGTGCTTGGCATCTAAGAGCTTCAGCCTCAGCTTCAAGACGTTCTGCCTCTAATCTGGCTTGTTCAGCTTGAGCTGCTGCTTGACGTGCAGCTTCTTCTGCTTGAGCTTTCTTTCTCTTGGCTTCTTCAATAGCTTCAAGAAGCTTATGTCTCTGTTCTTGTTCATGAAGAGCCACCCTTCGAGCAAACCTTTGCTTTGCAGCCTCAATCCTCTGACTTCCCTCTGCATGCAGGAGCTGCATCATAATTGGAACTTGAGCCACTAGCCAAGTGCCCAGATTGTTCCACTCATCAGCCACACGTTCAGCATCCTCACTGAGGTCAGTCTGACCGTGCACATTGCGTAGCATCAAAGGGGCTTCATGATAGAAAATATTGATGCACTCAGAGAGAGATGTGGGTCGGAGGTGAGTGTAAGGAATTATGGAGAGGTTGGTTTCAGGAGAGGCTGGGTGATTGCTGCTGTGGGCTTCAGAGGCACCTTGTGGAGAGCCAATGTTAAACATTTGAGCATTGGGTTCAGAGGTTCCAAGGTGAGGTTCTGAAGTTTCTACCAGAGGATGGGGTGATCTAACCGAGGATTGGTTAGATACAGATTGTTCTGGTTCTGGTTCTGGTTGAATAGGCTCTTGTTGGTCAGGGGCAGGGTGAGCTTGTTGAGCCAAAGGGTCTGCCTCTTGTAAAGGATTGGCCAAGATAGGTTCATCTGGGTCAACTAGACGTTCAGGTCTAGGGCCAGGATATCTCCTAGGGCTTGGACAAGTGAGATAATACTCTTCTAAGGTAGACACCTTTTCTTTTCTGACCTCCATGAATTTTCTAATGGATTCAGAGTTATTGGAGGGAGAAGAGTCAGCAACATTGGTTGGGAAGGATACAGGTGTATAGGCTGTGGAAGAGTCTGTATCCGTGGGTCTGAGAGCCAGTCGTTCTGATGCTCTTGGGACAGAGTGATCAGAAGTTCTGGGTCCAGGTTCTGTGTGGGTAGGCTCTGGTTGTTCAAGTGGGTTGTATGGAATGGTAATGGGAGAGGTTGGTTCTTCTGACCTAGAGGGTTGGTTCTGGAGCAAATTCCAGAGAGGTGCTTCAGTAGGGGAAGGTTGAAAGAACGAAGACCTTGGGGAATGTGGTGGAGAGGTGGTTTGTGCAGCTGGTTGGGATTCAGGAATAGGAGTGAGGGGATTTGAAGAGTGTTTGAGCATGGCAGATATGGGGAGTGCATCAAATAAATTCAAATCATCATCAAAAGCAATTGCAGACTTACTTGAATGTGCTGATGATCTTGTCACTCTGGCAGGAGTTTCAATCCTTCTGACCACTGCAGCAGCTGGTTCCACCCGAGTAGGCTTCACCACAATTCTAACCTGCTTCTTCTTCTTCTGAGGAGGACCATCCTCATTGTCACCATCATCACCATCATCACCATCATCGGGCTTGCTGATTTCATCTTGCTTTCTCTTGGATTGACCAGCCTTCTTCTTTTTGATCAGCGGGACATCTGATTCCTCAGAAGAATCTTCTAGGATCATCTTCCTCTGAACTTTCTTCTTGGGAGGAGAAGGAAACTCTGGAGCTGGCGGCAGTCTGCTGAAGAAGTCATCGAGATCAATTTCGAATCCTTGAGCCCTTAGGTCTTCAACATAGCACCTAATGGCGTCAGGATTGTCTGCCTGAGTCCACAGAGGGTAGTCATTCAGAGGCATCCTTCTACTTCTGATTTCAGAAGATGTGTCTTCATGAGCAGGGGCGATTTTCCTCTGGACCAAACCCATCTTCTTCAGAGAATTTGCAGTGAAGACATCACTGACAATGGTGGTCAGATCCTCTACACATCCAGCATTGACCAGATCTTGCACCAGGTTGCTTTCAATGAAAAAATCTGAGAGCAGTCTCCCAAAGGGGATATACTTGATTGCTGACTTGATGGAGGCAGTGGTACGAGACTTCCGGATACATTCCTTCAAGTAGGAAAACAGGAAGTAGGGAAGACAGATTTTCTTCTAGTCTTGGATGAAGAATAGCATCACCTTCTGGTTGAAGTTGATGTAGTCTGGGGAACTGCCCTTTGGTCTCTGGTTTATGCAGTGGAGAAAAATTTTGTGCCAGATCCTGAGCTTGGGATGAAGGTCCATCACCTTGTAATTCGTCTTGCCCGGTTTGTAATTGGTGTACAGGGCCTGGTTGATTGTATCCTTGGTGCTGGGTTTCAGCTTCGATTCCGTGAGTTGGAAACGATACCCAAAAGCAGTGTCTGCACCCAGCAAATTCACGAAGGACTTCTCTGTGATGATGATCTTTCTTCCAAGAATGTGAGATACCACCTGAGTATCATCGCAGTCGGCGTGCTTCCAGAATTCCTTGATCAGTTTATCATACACCGGTCCTCGAAGTCTGTTGAAGTAATTTCCCCAACCTTGAACTTGGACTTCAGGACGAAGATCATACCCATTTGTAGCCAGGTTGTCGAGGTCGAATCTCCATTCTGCCAGGACTTGAAGTTCCTCAGGAGGATATACGCAGTGAACGGCACAGCCCCGTTCTGCAATCGGAATAATCTGCTCTTGAGCTTGACCTTGATCTTGTGTCGGATTCTCAGGGCCCCTTTGACCCGTTGCTAGACCAACTACCATGTGAGGGAACTGGGTTGCATCTGCAGTAGTTCTTCTGGTTTGACTCACCATTTTTGAAGCGGTTGAAGGTTTGAGGTAGAAGATGAAGGTTGAAAGATGAAGAGAGATCGAGAGAGAAAACGAGGATAAGCGGTTTTGAAAAGCATAGAGAGAGAGAGTAAAAACCGGAAGTGAAAGAGATCGTGTGTGTATAGTGGGTTTTGACAAATAACCGTTGTTGATTCAAAAAGCACTTTAAGATCAACGGTTGAAAATTAAAGATAGATAGTAACAGTAAATACACAAATCACACACAGGAGAGAAGCACATCTACACGCAATCATAACAGACTGTCACACGGGCACAAGGAACTATGCATCAGAAATACTGACACACGTGTTGCTGTCTCAGCTTCAGAGTCAGTACCAGTGGGTACACACACTCTGATTGAGTTACCTTCTGGACTAGACATCTTCTGATCAAGAAGTATCATAGTCAGAGGTTCTGATCCATCTTCACTCTGGACAAAAGTCCATGTTCAGATTTTTCAGAATAAAATTAAATCTATCATCTGCTAAGGGCTTCGTAAAGATATCTGCCCATTGATGGTCAGTATCAACAAACTTCAGAAGAAGTACGCCCTTCTGTACATAATCTCTAATGAAGTGATACTTTACCTCAATGTGCTTTGCCCTTGAATGCAAGATAGGATTCTTACTCAATGAGATTGCAGCAGTGTTATCACAATAGATTGGGATATTGCTCTCAAGGATCTGATAATCCTCCAGCTGATGTTTCATCCAGAGCATCTGAGTGCTGCATATTGCTGCTGAGATATATTCTGCCTCTGCAGTTGATAGTGCAATGGTTGATTGCCTCTTGCTTGCCCATGAGACTAGATTGCTTCCCAGAAATTGACAATTTCCAGAAGTACTTTTTCTCTCTGTTCTATCTCCAGCATAATCAGCATCACAGTAACCTGAAAGCTTATACTCTGATGTTTTCTTATACATCAAGCCAAGGTTAGTGGTGCCTTTCAGATACCTTAGGATCCTCTTAACAGCAGTTAAGTGGGTTTCCCTTGGATCTGATTGGAAACGAGCACATAAATGAACACTAAATAGTATGTCTGGCCTAGATGCAGTTAAGTATAGAAGTGAACCTATCATGCCACGATAGAGCTTCTGACATACTTTACCACTTTTATCTTCTTTCTCCAGAATGCATGTAGGATGCATTGGAGTCTTGGCCACTGTAGATTCCAGCATATTGAACTTCTTCAGAAGTTCTTTAGTGTACTTGCTCTGATGGATAAATGTTCCTTCTGGTGTTTGATCAACTTGTATTCCCAGAAAGTACTTTAATTCTCCCATCATACTCATCTCAAATTCAGCCTGCATCATCTCAGAAAATTCTTTGCATAGAGATTGATTAGCAGAACCAAATATAATATCATCAACATAAATTTGCACAATTAAGATATCATCTTTATAAGTCTTGCAAAAAAGAGTTGTATCTACTTTACCCCTTACAAACTCATTCTCCAGAAGGAATGAGCTAAGTCTCTCATGCCATGCTCTGGGAGCTTGCTTCAGACCGTAGAGTGATTTCTTCAATTTGAACACATGGTCTGGTTTCTTCTCATCTTCAAAACCTGGGGGTTGATGAACATAGACTTCCTCTGAGATATAACCATTTAGGAAGGCACTCTTCACGTCCATCTGATGTAGAACTATGTTGTGATTTACTGAGAAAGAGATCAACAGTCTGATTGCCTCCAGTCTTGCTACTGGAGCAAATGTTTCAGTGTAGTCTATTCCTTCCTGCTGGCTGTAGCCTTGAGCAACTAGCCTTGCTTTGTTTCTGACTACATCTCCTTTCTCATTCAGCTTGTTTCTGAATACCCATTTCGTTCCAATAACATGGACACTCTCAGGCTTCTTCACTAAGCTCCAAACATCGTTCTTGGAGAATTGATTCAATTCTTCTTCCATGGCCAGAATCCAATCCTTGTCCTGAAGAGCTTCATCTATGGACTTGGGTTCAATTAAGGACACCAATCCTTTCAGACTAAGCAAGGTCTCTTCAGAGGGTCTGAAGGCAGATCTGGTTCTGACTGGTTCGTCTTTGTTGCCCAAAATCAATTCCTTAGGGTGAGCTGCAGTGATTCTGCTCTTCTTCAGAGTTTGTGAGTTAGAGGGACCAGCTTCTTCCTCTGGTTCATCTTCCTCTGGCTCAACTTCCTCTGGAGCTTTGCCTTTGTCAGAAACATTAATGCTTAAATCTGCAAACTTTTCAACTAGCTTTGACTGGTCAGAGTCAAGCTTATCGTCAAATCTAACATGAATAGATTCTTCAATAGTCTTAGCATCAGTATTATAAAATCTAAAACCTTTAGATCTATCAGAATAACCAAGTAATAGACACTTAGAAGACTTAGCATCAAATTTATGCAATCTATCCTTAGTATTGAGAGCATAACAAACACAGCCAAAAGGATGAAAATAAGAAATGTTGGGTTTTATGTTCTTCCACAATTCATAAGGAGTCTTATTCAGAATTGGTCTCACAGAGATTCTGTTCTGAATGTAACATGCTGTATTTACTGCCTCTGCCCAAAAGTGCTTAGCCATGCCAGTTTCTTGGAGCATGGTTCTAGCCATCTCCTGAAGAGTTCTGTTCTTCCTCTCAACAACACCATTTTGTTGAGGAGTTCTGGGACAAGAGAAATCATGTGCAATTCCATAGGAATCAAACAGACTCTCAAACTTGTCATTCTCAAACTCTCCACCATGGTCACTTCTGACACGCACAATCCTACAAGCCTTCTCGTTTTGCACTTGAGCAATGAAGGTAGAGAACACAGCATGAGACTCATCCTTGCGGGTTAGAAACTTTACCCATGTCCAGCGGCTATAGTCATCAACGATAACCATCCCATATCTCTTGCCACCTATAGACTCAGTTTTCACTGGTCCAAAAAGGTCGATATGCAGAAGTTCTAACGGCCTTGAGGTTGAGACAACATTCTTTGCCTTGAAAGGGATTTTTGTGAATTTGCCTTTCTGACATGCTTCACAAAGAGCGTCTAAAGCGAACTTCAGATTGGATAAGCCCCTGACAAGGTTTAGCTTGCTCAGCTGAGAAATCTTTCTCATACTGGCATGCCCTAACCGTCTATGCCATACCCACTGCTCTTCATTAACAGACAGAAGGCACTTCACATTCTGAGCCTCCAACTCAGATAATCTGATCTTATAAATGTTGTTCTTCCTCTTGCTGTTAAACAGAACAGAGCCATCGATTTGACTTACAGCCCGGCAGGACTTTTGATTGAATATAACATCATAACCCTTGTCAGCTAATTGACTTATAGACAATAAGTTATGTGTTAAGCCGTCTACCAATAACACATTATCAATGCATGGACTACTATCTACACAAATAGTACCAGTACCAACAATTTTACCCTTTTCATTTCCTCCAAAGCCAACTTCGCCTCCAGGCTTAAGTTTCAGCTCTCGGAACATACGCCTTTCTCCCGTCATGTGACGCGAGCATCCACTGTCCAGATACCATGATTGGTGTTTCAGTGGAGCTATCAAGGATATCTGCAACATAGATAATCTTGTCCTTAGGTACCCACTTTCTGGGTCCTCTCTTGTTAGTTACCCCAGAGGTTCTGATCACCTTGGGTGTCTCAACATGATATTTTAAAGGAATATTTGCATGATATTTAGTCATAGAGAAGGATCCCTTTTTAAGAGGGTTTTTAGCAACTTTAGCAGGTACAGGATCAGGCAATATGGTACCAGAGGGAACAAAGCATTCATACAAGGATTTAGCTTTAGACACAGAGGGCTCATTTCTAATTGGTTTAGAATAGCCAATGCCATGCATTCCATTTCTGCTTACGCCATAGATCATTGAAGCCATTAAGCTTCTATCCACGCTTTTAGCTAGGAATCTTTGAAAAGACTTTTCATACTTAGATTCATTTCTACAATCAGAGGCATCACAGGCAACAATTTCTTCTAACTTAGCAATCTGGTTCTTAAGCACAGAGTTAGAATTGATCAAGGCATGATTATCATTTTTCAAATCCGAAATAATTTTCTCATGTTCAGAAGGGGTCTTGGAAACAGCAGATAAGTTCTTTTTCAGCTTCTTATGCTTAGACAATAAGGAGTTATACTTATCCATAATATCAGACAATGCATGTTTCAGTTCAGAGGTAGAGAAAGAAGCGAATACCTCATTTTCATCGTCTGAGTTAGGATTTCCTTCTGATTCTGAGTCAGAGTCAACAGCTCCCTTTGACTCTGCTTCCTTGTCTTTGACAATAGCCATGAGTCCTTGGACTTCACCATCAGAGTCAACATCCTCTGACTCTGATTCATCAAATGTCACCATCAGACTCTTCTTTGTCTTGAAGTGCTTCTTTGGCTTCTTGTCCTTCTTCAATTTTGGACAGTCACTTTTGTAGTGCCCTGATTCTTTGCACTCAAAGCATGTGACTTCCTTAAGTGAGGACTTCTTCTGACCTGAGGATTCAGACTTTCCTTTTGCCTTTCCAGAGCCTTTGTATTTGCTCTGCCTGTGCTTCCAGATGCGATTGAGTCTCTTGGAGATCAGAGTCAGCTCATCTTCATCAGAATCTTCTGACGCTTCTTCAGATTCCTCTTCTTCAGCTTGAAGAGCTTTTGACTTCTCAACCTTAGCCTTTTCAGATTTAGATTTCAAGGCTATGGACTTTTTCCTCAGATCTTGCATCTCTGAGCGCTTCAGCTCATGGCATTTCAAAATGCTGATGAGTTCTTCTAAACTCATATTCTCAACGTCTCTCGTGAGCTCTATTGAAGTCACTAAAGGCATCCAACTTTCAGGAAGACACCTGATGACCATTATGACATGATCTTTTGTTGTGTAGCTTGTTGAGAGGTCGTATGCCAGCTACAAGCAACTGAAATCTGGAGAACATTTCTTCAATGGACTCATTTGGCTCCATGATGAAGGATTCATACTTTTGGATCAAAGACAATGCCTTTGATTCTTTGACTTTCTTGTTTCCTTCATGAGACATCTTCAGAGATTCGAAAATGCCTTTCGCAAACTCACGATCTGTAATCTTCTGGTACTCTTCATAGGAAATAGCACTTAGAAGAATTGCTCTTGCTTTGTGATGTTGTGAGTACAGCTTCTTTTGATCTGCAGTCATCTCTGACCTTGGGATCTTCTTGCCATCTGCATCAACTGGACGCTCGTAGCCATCCACAATAATATCCCAGAGATCTGCATCGAAACCCAGAAAGAAACTTTCCAGTCTATCTTTCCAATATTCGAACCTTTGACCGTCGAACATAGGAGGCTTTGCATTGTAACCATCTCTTTGAGTTTCACTGGTGGTGGCAGCCATTGTTTTTCACACCGGCCCGGATCACTGAACACTGTTAGGTGTGGTAATCAGAACTTGCGCTCTGATACCAATTGAAGGTATGAAAAACGGTAGAAAGGGGGGGTTTGAATAACGTTTTCAGTATAAAACTTCCACCTTAAAGATTTTGACAAATCTTTCGAGAACTTAAGTGCTAAAGATAAGAGATAGAAAAGAACACAATGATTTTATCCTGGTTCACTTGATAAATCACTCAAGCTACTTCAGTCCACCCGTTAAGGTGATTTCTTCCTTCTTAGAATGAAGGCAATCCACTAATCAGGTAAGAGTTACAACTGCACTTGAAACCTACAAGTGACTAACAATTACACTGACTTAGCTCACACTAAGATTCACTCTCTTAGTCTTCTCTAGGATCCGATCAACCTTGATCTCCTAAAGGAACTAAACAAACTGTTTATCAAAGAATTGTTAACAAGAGATTTGCTTCTAAAAAGCTAATAGTAAACTCAATGAATTTCAGATGAAAGAAAGCTTAGAAGAATTTAAGTTTGTCTTGCGCGTATGTGAATGCTTCTTCTAGCCGCTTCTTTCAATCTTCAGCCTCTTTATATACTCCAAGGATTAGGGTTGAG
>NC_080045.1:38070138-38173304 GCF_012489685.1 Lotus japonicus | reverse complement strand
CTGATCCTGTACCTGCTGAAGTTGCTAAAAACCCTCTTAAAAAGGGATCTTTCTCTATGACTAAATATCATGCAAATATTCCTTTAAAATATCATGTTGAACACCCAAGGTGAATCAGAACCTTGGGGTAACTAACAAAAGGACCCAGAAGTGGGTACCTAAGACAAGATTATCTATGTTGCAGAATCCTTGATAGCTCCACTGAAACACCAATCATGGTATCTGGACAGTGGATGCTCGCGTCACATGACGGGAGAAAAGCGTATGTTCCGAGAGCTGAAACTTAAGCCTGGAGCGAAGTTGGCTTTGGAGGAATGAAAAGGGTAAAATTATTGGTACTGGTACTATTTGTGTAGATAGTAGTCCATGCATTGATAATGTTTTATTGGTAGACGGCTTAACACATAACTTATTGTCTATAAGTCAATTAGCTGACAAGGTTATGATTTATATTCAATCAAAAGTCCTGCCGGGCTGTAAGTCAGATCGATGGCTCTGTTCTGTTTAACAGCAAGAGGAAGAACAACATTTATAAGATCAGATTATCTGAGTTGGAGGCTCAGAATGTGAAGTGCCTTCTGTCTGTTAATGAAGAGCAGTGGGTATGGCATAGACGGTTAGGGCATGCCAGTATGAGAAAGATTTCTCAGCTGAGCAAGCTAAACCTTGTCAGGGGCTTACCCAATCTGAAGTTGCTTCAGACGCTCTTTGTGAAGCATGTCAGAAAGGCAAATTCACAAAAGTCCCTTTCAAGGCAAAGAATGTTGTCTCAACCTCAAGGCCGTTAGAACTTCTGCATATCGACCTGTTTGGACCAGTGAAAACTGAGTCTATAGGTGGCAAGAGATATGGGATGGTTATCGTTGATGACTATAGCCGCTGGACATGGGTAAAGTTTCTAACCCGCAAGGATGAGTCTCATGCTGTGTTCTCTACCTTCATTGCTCAAGTGCAAAACGAGAAGGCTTGTAGAATTGTGCGTGTCAGAAGTGACCATGGTGGAGAGTTTGAGAATGACAAGTTTGAGAGTCTGTTTGATTCCTATGGAATTACACATGATTTCTCTTGTCCCAGAACTCCTCAACAAAATGGTGTTGTTGAGAGGAAGAACAGAACTCTTCAGGAGATGGCTAGAACCATGCTCCAAGAAACTGGCATGGCTAAGCACTTTTGGGCAGAGGCAGTAAATACAGCATGTTACATTCAGAACAGAATCTCTGTGAGACCAATTCTGAATAAGACTCCTTATGAATTGTGGAAGAACATAAAACCCAACATTTCTTATTTTCATCCTTTTGGCTGTGTTTGTTATGTTCTCAATACTAAGGATAGATTGCATAAGTTTGATGCTAAATCTTCTAAGTGTCTATTACTTGGTTATTCTGATAGATCTAAAGGTTTTAGATTTTATAATACTGATGCTAAGACTATTGAAGAATCTATTCATGTTAGATTTGATGATAAGCTTGACTCTGACCAGTCAAAGCTAGTTGAAAAGTTTGCAGATTTAAGCATTAATGTTTCTGACAAAGGCAAAGCTCCAGAGGAAGTTGAGCCAGAGGAAGATGAACCAGAGGAAGAAGCTGGTCCCTCTAACTCACAAACTCTGAAGAAGAGCAGAATCACTGCAGCTCATCCTAAGGAATTGATTCTGGGCAACAAAGATGAACCAGTCAGAACCAGATCTGCCTTCAGACCCTCTGAAGAGACCTTGCTGAGTCTGAAAGGATTGGTGTCCTTAATTGAACCCAAGTCCATAGATGAAGCTCTTCAGGACAAGGATTGGATTCTGGCCATGGAAGAAGAATTGAATCAATTCTCCAAGAACGATGTTTGGAGCTTAGTGAAGAAGCCTGAGAATGTCCATGTTATTGGAACGAAATGGGTATTCAGAAACAAGCTAAATGAGAAAGGAGATGTAGTCAGAAACAAGGCAAGGCTAGTTGCTCAAGGCTACAGCCAGCAGGAAGGAATAGACTACACTGAAACATTTGCTCCAGTAGCAAGACTGGAGGCAATCAGACTATTGATTTCTTTCTCAGTAAATCACAACATAGTTCTACATCAGATGGACGTAAAGAGTGCCTTCCTAAATGGTTATATCTCAGAGGAAGTCTATGTTCATCAACCCCCAGGTTTTGAAGATGAAAAGAAACCAGACCATGTGTTCAAATTGAAGAAATCACTCTACGGTCTGAAGCAAGCTCCCAGAGCATGGTATGAGAGACTTAGCTCATTCCTTCTGGAGAATGAGTTTGTAAGGGGTAAAGTAGATACAACTCTCTTTTGCAAGACTTATAAAGATGATATCTTAATTGTGCAAATTTATGTTGATGATATTATATTTGGTTCTGCTAATCAATCTCTATGCAAAGAATTTTCTGAGATGATGCAGGCTGAATTTGAGATGAGTATGATGGGAGAATTAAAGTACTTTCTGGGAATACAAGTTGATCAAACACCAGAAGGAACATATATCCATCAGAGCAAGTACACTAAAGAACTTCTGAAGAAGTTCAATATGCTGGAATCTACAGTGGCCAAGACTCCAATGCATCCAACATGCATTCTGGAAAAAGAAGATATAAGTGGTAAAGTATGTCAGAAGCTCTATC
The DNA here is from genome assembly GCF_012489685.1 of Lotus japonicus. Taxonomy (NCBI): domain Eukaryota; kingdom Viridiplantae; phylum Streptophyta; class Magnoliopsida; order Fabales; family Fabaceae; genus Lotus; species Lotus japonicus. The sequence continues at coordinate 38,170,689 of NC_080045.1, read as the reverse complement.
GTGGCATGATAGGTTCACTTCTGTACTTAACTGCATCTAGGCCAGACATATTATTTAGTGTTCATTTATGTGCTCGTTTCCAATCAGATCCAAGGGAAACCCACTTAACTGCTGTTAAGAGGATCCTAAGGTATCTGAAAGGCACCACTAACCTTGGCTTGATGTATAAGAAAACATCAGAGTATAAGCTTTCAGGTTATTGTGATGCTGATTATGCTGGAGATAGAACAGAGAGAAAAAGTACTTCTGGAAATTGTCAATTTCTGGGAAGCAATCTAGTCTCATGGGCAAGCAAGAGGCAATCAACCATTGCCCTATCAACTGCAGAGGCAGAATATATCTCAGCAGCAATATGCAGCACTCAGATGCTCTGGATGAAACATCAGCTGGAGGATTATCAGATCCTTGAGAGCAATATCCCAATCTATTGTGATAACACTGCTGCAATTTCGTTGAGCAAGAATCCTATCTTGCATTCAAGGGCAAAGCACATTGAGGTAAAGTATCACTTCATTAGAGATTATGTGCAGAAGGGCGTACTTCTTCTGAAGTTTGTTGATACTGACCATCAATGGGCAGATATCTTTACAAAGCCCTTAGCTGAAGATAGATTTAATTTTATTCTGAAAAATCTAAACATGGACTTTTGTCCAGAGTGAAGATAGATCAGAACCTCTGACTATGATACTTCTTGATCAGAAGATGTCTAGTCCAGAAGGTAACTCAATCAGAGTGTGTGTGCCCACTGGTACTGACTCTGAAGCTGAGACAACAACACGTGCGCCAGAACTTCTGATGCATAGTTCCTTGTGCCCGTGTGACAGTCTGTTGTGATTGCGTGTAGATATGCTTATCTTCTGTGTGTGATTGTGTATTTTACTGTTACTGTCTATCTTTAATTTTCAACCGTTGATCTTAAAGTGCTTTTTGAATCAACAACGGTTATTTGATAAAACCCACTATACACACACGTTCTCTCTCACTTCCGGTTTTCAATCTCGCACTCCCTGCTTTTCAAAACCGCCTCCTTCGTGATTTCTCTCTCGATCTCTCTTCATCCTTCAAACTTCATCTTCTACCTCAAACCTTCAACCTCTTCAAAATGGTGAGACAAACCAGAAGATCTACTGCCGATGCACCTCAGTTTCCTCACATGGTAGTCGGTTTGGCAACGGGTCAACGGGGCTCTGAGAACCCAGCACAAGAACAAGCTCAAGCTCAAGAGGAGATTGTTCCTATTGCAGAACGGGGCTGTGCCGTTCACTGTGTATTTCCTCCTGAGGAACTCCAAGTCCTGGCAGAATGGAGATTCAACCTCGACAACTTGGCTGCAAATGGGTTTGATCTCCGTCCTGAAGTCCAAGCTCAAGGTTGGGGAAACTACTTCAATCGACTTCGAGGACCGGTGTATGAGAAGCTAGTAAAGGAATTCTGGAAGCACGCTGATTGTGATGACACTCAGGTGGTTTCTTACATACTGGGTAGGAAGATCATCATCACGGAGAAGTCATTCGTGAATCTGCTAGGTGCAGAAACTGCTCATGGGTATCGGTTCTCACTGACGGAATCGAAGCTGAAACCCAGAACCAAGGACATCGTCAACAAGGCCCTGTACACCACTTTCAAACCGGGCAAGACGAGCTACAAAGTGATGGACCTTCACCCCAAACTCAGGGTCTGGCACAAGATCCTGCTCAACTGCATCAATCAACGACCAAAGGGCAGTTCTCCAGACTACATCAACTTCAATCAGAAGGCGATGCTGTTCTTCATTCAAGACAAGGAGAAGATCTGCCTTCCCTACTTCCTGTTCTCCTATTTGAAGGAATGCATCCGGAAGTCTCGCACCACCTCCTCCATCAAGTCAGCCATCAAATATATCCCTTTTGGGAGGCTGATCTCAGACTTTCTCATTGAAAGCAACTTGGTGCAAGATTTGATCAATGCTGGTTGCACAGAGGACTTGAGCACAATTGTTAGCGATGTCTTCACTGCCAACTCTCTGAAGAAGATGGGTTTGGTCCAGAAGAAGATTGCTCCTGCTCATGAGGACACATCTTCTGAGATCAGAGGAAGAAGAATGCCTCTGAATGACTACCCTCTGTGGACTCAAGCAGACCATCCTGAAGCCATCAGATGCTATGTTGAAGACCTCAGGGCTCAAGGATTCGAGATTGACCTTGATGATTTCGTCAGCAGACTTCCACCAGCTCCAGAGTTTCCTTCTCCTCCCAAGAAGAAAACCAAGAGGAAGATGATTCTGGACGAATCCTCAGAGGAATCTGATGTCCCTCTGGTCAAGAAGGCGAAGAGCAAGCCTGATGATGATGATGGTGATGATAGTGAGGATGGTCCTCCAAAGAAGAAGCAGAAGAAAGTCAGAATTGTGGTGAAGCCTACTCGGGTGGAACCAGCTGCTGCAGAGGTCAGAAGGACTGAACCTCCTGCCAGAGTGACTCGATCATCAGCACATACAAGTAAGCCTGCACTTACCTCTGATGATGATTTGAATTTATTTGATGCACTCCCAATTTCTGCCTTACTCCAACACTCTTCAAATCCCCTCACTCCTATTCATGAATCCCAGCCAGCCGCACAAACCACCTCTCCACCACATTCCCCAAGATCTTCATTCTTTCAACCTTCTCCTACTGAAGCACCACTCTGGAATTTGCTTCAGAACCAACCCTCTAGGTCAGAAGATCCAACCTCTCTCCTTACCATTCCATACGACTCATTAACTTCTGAACCCATCATCCCCAATCAACCAGAACCCAAACCAACAGATCCACAACCCAGAACGTCTGATCACTCTGCTCCCAGAGCATCAGCACGTCCTGCTGTCAGAACCACGGATACAGACTCTTCATCAGCCTTCACACCTGTATCCTTCCCCATCAATGTCTTTGACTCTCCTCCCTCCAATACCTCTGAATCACTTAGAAAATTCATGGAGGTTAGGAAAGAGAAGGTATCTGCCTTGGAAGAATATTACCTTACCTGTCCAAGCCCTAGGCAATATCCTGGCCCTAGACCTGAACGTCTAGTTGACCCAGATGAACCTATCTTGGCCAATCCTATCCAAGAGGCAGACCCCTTAGTCCAACAGGATCACCCTGTCCCTGACCAACAAGAGCCAATTCAACCAGACCCTGAACCTGAACAATCAGTATCTAACCAATCCTCGGTTAGATCACCTCACCCTCTGGTTGAAACTTCAGACCCTCACCGTGGAACCTCTGAACCCAATGCTCCCATAATTAACATTGGTTCTCCACAAGGTGCCTCTGAAGCTCATAGCAGCAATCACCCAGCCTCTCCTGCACCCAACCTCTCCATCATTCCCTATACTCACCTTCAACCCACATCTCTCTCTGAGTGCATCAATATTTTCAATCATGAAGCCTCCTTGAGGCTCCGCAATGTGCACGGTCAGACTGACCTCAGTGAGAATGCTGAAAATGTGGCTGATGAGTGGAACGATTTGAGCACTTGGCTGGTGGCTCAGTTTCCCGTTATGCTGCAGCTCCTGCATGCAGAGGGAAGTCAGAGCATTGAGGCTGCAAAGCAAAGGTTTGCTAGGAGGGTGGCTCTTCATGAACTCGAACAGAGAACCAAGCTTCTTGAAGCCATTGAAGAAGCCAAGAGACAGAAAGAACAAGAAGAAGAAGCTGCCCGTCAAGCAGCAGCTCAGGCTGAACAAGCCAGACTTGAGGCCGAACGTCTTGAAGCTGAGGCTGAGGCAGAGCGACTTGCACCAGTTCTGTTTACTCCTGCTGCTTCTGCTTCCATTCCAGAACCTCAAGCTGCTCAGAACGTTCCTTCCAGCTCTACTCCGACAAGCTCATCCAGACTCGACATCATGGAACAACGTCTTGACACTCATGAATCCATGCTGATTGAGATGAAGCACATGATGATGGAACTTCTGCGCCGTACTGACAAATCTTAGTTTTTAGGATCTCTTCTTTTTCTTCCTTTTCCTTTTTATTTAACGTTGTTTTATTTCAACTCTGCGTATTTACTTACTTTAATTTGTTCATTTGTGATTCTATATGCATATATCTATATATATTTGTGGCACATATGTTTGCAAAACCTGTTTTATTCATAATTGTTCTATGTTTACATCATAACTCTTTCCATCATACATTATTCCCTATATCTAGAATGGAGGATCCTTCCTCATTCTTCTGCATTCTTGGCGCTGCTCCACTCTTTCCTTCTCCAGACGATCCAATGCATACTCTATGTTGCCAAGTTTGATGCTTAGATCATCTTTTTCTAGACTATCTTCTGTCGTCTTGAGTCTCTTTTCCACAGTCTCCTTCTCTTCCAGCAGATTCAGCTCCCGCTGGCAAAGCTTCTGAATCTCTTCCACGAAGCAGAGGAACTCCTTCAGATCTTTCTCCATCTCTGGACCAAGATCTTCTTCAAGCAGTGTCTTCGTCAGCTCTTGTATGGTCTTTGTACCATCGGGATGCCTAATATTGAGGAACATATCTTCCTCAAACGCCTTCCTTCTGAGCTCTTCTAATGCCATTCTGTATGATGCCATTTTTTTTCTGAATATTATTCGAGGTGTGAAGCTTACCTTTCTCTCCAACGTTTTTATAGGCTTCACTTTCTCTCTGAAAGTTAATGCTCTTACAGTTTCTCGAGGTTAAGTACTTGGTAACTGACCCTTCTATTTCCTCACTTGACCGGTGGTAAACGTTCATCCCTTGCATTAACTCTTCTATTTATTATCGCCTCACTCTGATTCTTACATCGTCTTCATTTTCTTTCAACTTAGACCTTCTCTAAGGGGGAAGTACCTTGTACTTCAAGCTAAGTTTTTCACACCCCAAGCTTTTTGCTTATGACAAAAAGGGGGAGTAAACCCAGTTTTTGATGTGTAAGATGTGTTAGTGTGACTTATTTTTCTTTTGGAGATTTTAAGAGTTCCACCTTCATGACCATAGATGTGTCACTGGGCAAATACAAGGAATACATTTCACTTCTTCTGAAGTGATTCTAAGTTGACTCTGATACCCAAGACTCTGATACCTTGTCCATGACTCTGATCACTTATGCGCTCTGATTATTCGTTTTTCATCTATGTCATAAGCTTTTCACTCTGAACTCTTATATGATTTAGCTCAGAATCTAGACTTTACTAACGTTTTCATCAAGTATTAGATTCAGGGGGAGCTAAGCTCAGAATCAAGCAGTGACTTGAATTCAGAATGAGCAAGATAAACTATTCACATCAGGATAAGTCTTATTCTATATCTCTAAACTCTGAGTGAATTCAGTTTAATGTTTAAGAATTGTTCATCAAAAATCTTAGTTTTGTCATCATCAAAAAGGGGGAGATTGTAAGATCAAGTTTTGATCTAGTAGTACAACTCTATGTTTTGATGATTACAAGTTAACCTTTTGATATGAACAATTGTGGTACTCTAACGTGTTTTTCTGAGTGTGCTATTTACAGGCTCTGACCCTGACTCAATTTCACACAAATCAGAAGCACTGTGTATAAAGGGTAACCCAAGCAACGCTTTCGCATTCACCATGTTCAGTATGAACAGTGGAAAAGCTTCAGAAGATCTGAAGCTATACAAACTCTGATGAGGACTCAGTCGCTAGAAGCTCTGATGATCCAGAAGTTCTGACAACCAAGAAACACTGAAGGTTCAGATGTTCCGATGGTGTAGAAGACTCTGAAGATCCAGAAGCTGAATAGTGGAAACTCTGAAGTCCAGAAGCAAGAAACTCTGAAGGCCATGTTCTTCCCTCTGAGTTCAGAATCAGAAGATACAATGGTCAGAGGATCTGTGTTATCCCTCTGACTCTGATCAACCGGCTTCACAAGTTCCAATACGAAGCATTCCTCTGATCAGAAGTCTCCTAGGTTAAAAGGTCAAGTCGCTATCCAAGTACAAAAGCAAGTGTACCTTCCTGACGACCTACCTAACGTTCTCAGCCACAGCAGAAGCTGGATTTTCCAGAACTGCCCTCCAACGGTAGCATTTCCCATGCAACGCTCAACCCTAATCCTTGGAGTATATATAGAGGCTGAAGATTGAAAGAAGCGGCTAGAAGAAAAAAATATACAAGAAGCAATACACACGCGCAAGATATATTCTAAGCTTTCTTTCATCTTGTAATTTATTTTAGTTTACACTCAGCTTATTCAGAAGCAAACCCTTGTAAACACCAACCTCAAACAGTTGTTTGATTTTCCTTTAGGAGATCAAGGTTGATCGGATCCTAGAGAAGACTAAGAGAGTGAATCTTAGTGTGAGCTAAGTCAGTGTAATTGTTAGTCACTTGTAGGTTTCAAGTGCAGTTGTAACTCTTACCTGATTAGTGGATTGCCTTCATTCTAAGAAGGAAGAAATCACCTTAACGGGTGGACTAGAGTAGCTTGAGTGATTTATCAAGTGAACCAGGATAAAATCCTTGTGTGCTTTTCTATCTCTATCTTTTGCACTTAGTTCTCGAAAAGATTTGTTAAAATCTTTAAGGTGGTAGTTTTGTACTGAAAACGTTATTCAAACCCCCCCTTTCTACCGTTTTTCATACCTTCACTTCAATGGACTCATTTGGCTCCATGATGAAGGATTCATATTTTTGGATCAACGACAATGCCTTTGATTCTTTGACTTTCTTGTTTCCTTCATGAGACATCTTCAGAGATTCGAAAATGCCTTTCGCAAACTCACGATCTGTAATCTTCTGGTACTCTTCATAGGAAATAGCACTTAGAAGAATTGCTCTTGCTTTGTGATGTTGTGAGTACAGCTTCTTTTGATCTGCAGTCATCTCTGACCTTGGGATCTTCTTGCCGTCTGCATCAACTGGACGCTCGTAGCCATCCACAATAATATCCCAGAGATCTGCATCGAAACCCAGAAAGAAACTTTCCAGTCTATCTTTCCAATATTCGAACCTTTGACCGTCGAACATAGGAGGCTTTGCATTGTAACCATCTCTTTGAGTTTCACTGGTGGTGGCAGCCATTGTTTTTCACACCGGCCCGGATCACTGAACACTGTTAGGTGTGGTAATCAGAACTTGCGCTCTGATACCAATTGAAGGTATGAAAAACGGTAGAAAGGGGGGGTTTGAATAACGTTTTCAGTATAAAACTTCCACCTTAAAGATTTTGACAAATCTTTCGAGAACTTAAGTGCTAAAGATAAGAGATAGAAAAGCACACAAGGATTTTATCCTGGTTCACTTGATAAATCACTCAAGCTACTCCAGTCCACCCGTTAAGGTGATTTCTTCCTTCTTAGAATGAAGGCAATCCACTAATCAGGTAAGAGTTATAACTGCACTTGAAACCTACAAGTGACTAACAATTACACTGACTTAGCTCACACTAAGATTCACTCTCTTAGTCTTCTCTAGGATCCGATCAACCTTGATCTCCTAAAGGAACTAAACAAACTGTTTATCAAAGAATTGTTTACAAGAGATTTGCTTCTAAAAAGCTAATAGTAAACTCAATGAATTTCAGATGAAAGAAAGCTTAGAAGAATTTAAGTTTGTCTTGCGCGTATGTGAATGCTTCTAGCCGTTTCTTTCAGTCTTCAGCCTCTTTATATACTCCAAGGATTAGGGTTGAGCGTTGCATGGGAAATGCTACCGTTGGAGGGCAGTTCTGGAAAATCCAGCTTCTGCTGTGTCTGAGACTGTTAGGTAGGTCGTCAGGAAGGTACATTTGCTTTTGTACTTGGATAGCGACTTGACCTTTAAACCTAGTAGACTTCTGATCAGGGGAATGCTTCATATTGGAACTTGTGAAGCCGGATGATCAGAGTCAGAGGGAAAGCCCAGATCCTCTGACCATTGTTTCTTCTGATTCTGAACTCAGAGGGAAGAACATGGTCTTCAGAGTATCTTGCTTCTGGACATCAGAGTTTCACTAATCAGCTTCTGGATCTTCAGAGTCTTCTACACCATCAGAATATCTGAGCCTTCAGTGTTTCTTGGTTATCAGACTTTCTGGATCTTCAGAGCTTCTAGTGACTGAGTCCACATCAGAGTTTGTATAACTTCAGAACTTCTGAAGCTTTTCCACTGTTCATACTGAACATGGTGAATGCGAAAGCGTTGCTTGGGTTGCTCTTTATACACAGTGCTTCTGATTTGTGTGAGATTGAGTTGAGGTCAGAGCCTGTAAATAGCACACTCAGAAAAACACGTTAGAGTACCACAATTGTTCATATCAAAAGGTTAACTTGTAATCATCAAAACATAGAGTTGTACTACTAGATCAAAACTTGATCTTACACCTTAGCCTAGCTTCATGAAGTTTTTGAGATGGGATTTACTATTCCTTCTTTCTGGAAACAGAAAGTTGAAAGTGGTCCATTTTCTAGTCTTCTTCATGTCAAATGTTACTACAACATTTACAACGTTAAATCTTGCTTAATTCTAGGTTATTGCTGAGAGGCTATCTGAGGAAGAAATTGGTGGCCTGAAAGAATTAGTCAATATGATTGACACAAGCAACAGTGGAACCATAACATTTGATGAGTTAAAAGATGTCTTAAAGCGAGTAGGATCTAAACTCATGGAGTCTGAAATCAAGGATCTCATGGATGCTGTAAGATTTTTCTGGGTTTAGTCTCCTTTTGTGATATAAACCTTTTGATTTTTAACCTTACCTTTTACAAGATCTTGTTATTTGGTATGTGACAGGCAGATATTGATAACAGTGGGACAATTGACTATGGTGAATTCATTGCTGCCACTGTTCATCTAAATAAGCTAGAGAGAGAGGAAAACATGGTGTCAGCCTTCTCCTATTTTGACAAAGATGGTACTGGCTATATAACCCTTGATGAGATTCAACAAGCTTGTAAGGACTTTGGTTTAGATGATGTCCATATTGATGAAATGATCAAGGAAATCGATCAGGATGATGTAAGTATTATTTGGTCGTGCTATTCTGAAATTCATCTTTCTGAAACGCTTATGCATGATTTAGTGAGAGCTTAAGTAAATAGTTTTTGACCGAGCTATAAGCTCTAGCTGTTTTGAGCTAATTTTCATAAGTTGTTCAGGTTAGCGTATGAATAAGCGCTTAAAGGCACCTAATGCATATTTTGAGCTCATTTCTATAAGCTTACCAAATTAGCTTGTGAATAAGTACTTATGCAATAAGTGCTTATTGCCATAAGCGCTTAATTAAGTTATTTACTCAAACGCACTTCTATGTCTCTGAATGTACCTACTTGTTTATTAATGTAAGGTTTTTGCTGCAGGATTGTAAGGTTTTTGCTGCAGGATGGACAAATAGATTATGGAGAGTTTGCTGCCATGATGAGAAAGGGCAATGGAGGGATAGGAAAGAGAACTATGAGAAACACACTTAAATTTAAGAAATGCTCTGGAATTAGTGGGCAATGTACACAATCAAGTTATTGATGGTTTCTGAATAAATGATTTTTTTAGTGTTAGAATTTAAGTCATCATTCTTACCTTGGTGCACCAACGCCTTATTAGTATTCTATATGCTCTATGTGAGTCCCAAGTTTTTAAGTTTGGAATAAATCAAATAAAATTCCTTTTCACGATTAATTGGATGTAACGTGAAGGAAAAACCTGAACAAGTGTTTATTGAATGGAATAAATTTGTGAAGGAGAAAGTTCAGGAAAAAGCTAAGGATTGCATCAAAGTCGATAAAGGTATATCACGATTAGTATTCGCTTTAACCTAGGCAAGAACGCTAGGAAATAGCTAATTTACGTTTTAAGACACGATGGAACTTAATTCCAAAAGTCTTTAGAGGAATGTTAGAATTTCTCTTATTCCTTTCCATGACAAGCGTTTCGATATGAAACCCTAGAATGTAAGAACGTCAAATTCCAATACTCGGAAGTTTGCCGAAACCGAATCACTGATAGTTCAAAACCCTAAAATCGACGGACGATGAAGACTTTTTCTATTCGGAGCTTCAAATAAAGATATCATCCGCGTGTGCCCACTCTAATCGACGTTCCAAATCTTTTTTCAGAAGGAAGTTTCTGCATCCGAGGTCAAGACCATAAAGTGCATTTTAAGCCGGTAAACATTAAAAACAAGCCTCGAAAACCAAAAATCATACTGATATTTCTTTGAAGAATTAGAAGATTCAGCGGGAAGATTATGGTGTCTAAAATACGTTGGAATCAGTAGGAAAAACTGTCCAAATAAGCTGATTTTGGTGTCTAAACTTATTGCCTACGTGTTCTAGAGCGTGAATATCCGGTTGTTTTCTGCTGAATCTCACCGGATTGCCGCCGAGTTTCAATTCTGCTCAAAAACCCATTTTTGGGCAAAGTTTCGTTCTTTGGGTTAAAAACTCTCGACTTAGTAGGATTAGTTGTTATAAATGTCGTTAGGATCGACCCCATCTAATTTGTTTTTCGAAATTCTGATTTTGAGTTTCTAAGCTATAAATATTGACCAAAATACCCCTGCGACAGTTTTCGACACGATAATTTTTCTGAGAGTTCCCCTGGCCTAGATATCGCCTAAGAATACCTAGGAATTGATTTAGATCGAAGAAAAAGTTCGAAAACCCTATTTTCCATAGTGGCCGAAACCTATTTGCTTGGGTACCATGTCCAAAAATAATTTTTGGGTCTCTATGACCTGAGCCATTGCGTAGCTCTTTCAATTGTCGAAATTTTGGCGCCGGTTTCGTGTCATTCCGAGTTCTGTAGCTCGAGTTATGCACGTTTTAGCGAATAAAGTGTTTTTGTACAAAACTTGAATCGAGTCAAAACTCATCCATTCGGGGGAAGCCCTTCCATTCGTGCCTAGATGTTGTACTCTGAAGCTTCTTGAGCTTTGTCGAACATTAGTTAGGATTGTTTCGAATGTATTGACTTGTGTTGATTGATTATTGCTTGTTTGCTCAAAGGTTCAATTGTGGAAACTTTGGGATTGACTGAACAAGCTTGTGAGGGAGACCTACACCGCGAGACTGGAACAACTCGAGGTTAGGGCAACTTACTTACTAGCTATTATACTGTAGTCGTCGATAAATTCGACTTGAATATTGCTTGATATTGAATATTGCTTGGATATTGTTTATCGTTTTGAACTGCGAAATATTTTCTGGAGGCTTCGGCCGAGTGAACTTATATGAGGCGTGTGTCTACGTTTTCTGAGAGGCTTTGGCCGTTTACTAGTTTCTGTCTTATGATTTCCGCACCATATTAGAGTTGAATATTGTTGAATTGATATCGAATTGTGCGTGTTGACGCGAATGCGGAGCGTAGGACATTTGAGTTGATTTTGTTGATCTTTCGGGTTGAGAGGAAACCCTATGCAGGTCCTGACCTGAGGTCTGAGATCTAGCCCTCTTTGAAATACTTAGACTTTTCCCGGGGATTATATTTGGGGGATTTGGGGAAACCTTGAATAGTAAGAATTTGGAACTTGGGAACTTATGGAACTTGGATTTCGATAATAAACCTCATAACTTGATTAACTCAACTTGAAATGCTTTGGTTAATTAACGAGACCTTTAGGAAAATTTAAGAGTTGGAAGTGATTGTGAAAAACGGGAAATAGTCGAAAAGCCTTGAACTTGAGATGATTTGATGGTCGTCACAGGGATGAACCATAGTGACCATGGAAATGTCACTGAGTGCAATATGTACTCCGGCTTATCACAGCCTAGTCGCAAAGATGACTTTGACCTTCGGGTATCTTTAAATTGAAATTTGTAGTTAAACACGTATGTGTGAGGATGATTCGATGTTTAGCTAAACATATTGCATCATGCATATACTCGGGGTTGGGACGGTCGATATACTGGCCTTCATGAAGAACACCAAGAGTGTATCTTCGGCATAGCGGGCACGAATCCTTATGTTCAACCCGACGGGTTGGACCGATTCGGCAATAATCGTTTGACACACGTGAATCCTTATATTCAATCCGATGGATTGGATCGATTCGGCGATAGTCGTTAGACGCGTGCAACGTCTGTATGTTCGACTCCATTGAGCGAACCGACTTGGCGTTGTCATTTGCTGCGTGTGCGAGTCCTTATGTTCAACCCAATGGGTTAGATCGACTCGACATGCATATTTATTGGGATCGTCGTTTGAATTGATATTGCCTGCATACATGCGCCCCAATTTGGAATCGTTGAGATATTGCTTATTGAATTGTTGAGATATTGCTTATTGAATTGTCAAGATATTGCTTATTGAACTGTGGAGATAATAGATATTGAATTGTTTATTGGAGCATTGATAACAGGCCATGTATATACCTTAGGATAGACAATACAGAACTTATGTGTATATATACAACATATATATATATACCCCCTTATTCTTCACATGTTGCTTGTACTATTTATTATATTCTGTGAGTTGACCCTAGCGCCTTGGCTTTGTTTGTATGTTTGTGTTTGGGCAGTCGGCCTACTGCCAGGCGTCCGTCAGACGATTAGTGATGATTCGTCACTCGAGGAGGACCAGGAGCGTAATGACCATTACTGACGTTTCGACGAGGACCCGGATCGAATGCATGATCAGATGAGGGTTGATGATGGAAGTATAGAGTATGGGTGTTTTAGAGCCTACTAAGGTTGGGTGTTAATGTCATAGCTCTGATTTTCATTTGTACTTTTAGGACAGGGTAGTTTCCGACAGATTGCTTTTCGGTGTGGTTCTCCGTAGATGGGAATCGCATGGAGTAGTAGGACGTAAGAAGTCTTTTTGGAAGCCTGTTTGGGTTGACTTACTTTTCGGAGGACTGTATTTATAAAACTTATGACTCCATTTATGAGTCGCACTTGGTTGCCGTTGGGCAATACCTTTAGTTACTTGATGTTACTTTCCGTCACTTGAGGACACTCGTGACGATGTTGTTAGTTGCAGCGAGGGCTGTGCTTGTATTGTATATTAATCGCTGTTAATCGCGATTGGGTTGAGTCTTTATTTCGACAAGTCTTTTTATTTAAACAAATCAAAAAAAAATAATACCTGTTTTTCCGCTTTATTTTATCCTTGAGTTACTAAAGTGATGCCACCGAAATCGGGGTGTTACATTGTGGTATCAGAGCTTGTCGAGTCTTTCGGGAGTCTTTCGGGAATAGGTCTTCTGTGCTAGGTTGTGTGACTCTGCAAAGAGTAAAAAAATTGATTGTCTGCCAAGCGAATTTTTCGCTTAGAATTGATTGAAGTTAGTACTTAATCATATTGTATAGTTATGCTAGATGCTATCTTATGGTTAGTACTAACTGTTTGTTTAACTAAACAGAACATGGTGAACATGAACCAACTCGCTGGGGCAATAACTGCTATGGCCCAGGCAATGACAAATCAAACTGCGGAGAACGCTCAGTGGCGTGCTGACAAGGCTGAACGTGAGCGACATAAGCGTGAGAGGGAGGTAGCCCTAGACCAGAACAGGGGGCTGGCTGATTTCAGGCGACAGGATCCGCCCAAGTTTACGGGTGGGACTGACCCAGACAAAGCGGATCTATGGATCCAAGAGATTGAGAAGATTTTTGGGGTACTGCATACCGCCGAAGGAGCTAAGGTGGGCCTTGCCACCTACCTACTACTAGGAGATGCTGAGTACTGGTGGAGGGGCACCAGAGGGATTATGGAAGCCAATAATGAGGTGGTGAACTGGAACTCGTTTCGAGTTGCGTTCCTAGATAAGTACTTTCCGACTAGTGCCCGAGATGAGAGGGAAGCGTAATTTCTGACTCTTTGTCAAGGGAGCATGACCATACCTGAGTATGCTTCCAAACTGGAATCATTGGCAAAGCACTTCCAATTTTTCAATGACCATGTGGACGAGCGCTATATGTGCAAGAGGTTTATTAACGGACTACGAGCAGACATCGAAGATTCGGTGAGGCCGCTAGGGATTGTGCGATTTCAACCTTTGGTTGAGAAGGCAACAGAAGTTGAACTTATGAAGAACAGGAGGATTAATAGAACAGGCACTGGGGGACCAATGAGGTCGAACTTTCAAAATAATCAAGGGAAAGAGAGATTCTGACAGGAGAAGCTGTATCAACGTCCTTTGGGGGAAGGTTTTACCTCGGGGCAGTATAAGCCCATAAATGCTACCGGAGGAACAGGAAACAAGAGTTCGAGTCAAGGAGTGACGTGTTACAGGTGCAAGAAGGTGGGGCACTACTCTAACAAGTGTCCAGACGGGGGACCTCTATGTTTCAAATGCAACCGCCCGGGGCACCAAGCCAAGGATTGCAATGTAACCAAGGTTGAGCCATCTGTGCCTACGGTGAGAGGAAGACATCCTGCTGCACGGGGAGGAGTCTATGTCTCGTGCGGCGAGGGAGCTGGTAGACTAGGCAGAGGAGAGCGCACGAACGATGGTAACCTTCTAACTATTCCTTCTCATTCTAGGATAACATGCTTTATTACTCTCGTAGAACGTGCAACACACCTAACTTGCCTTTACTGTCGAGCTTTGACTTTATAGTTATTACGCCTAATAATACTTTATTTGACCGTTGCTCGTGTTTAAACTATAGAAGTTACACGAGGTTTAGAATAACGCGTTAAGCCTAGAAAAGTAGTCTTGCACCGATGCGTTTAACAAGGAAGCTAGAAGCTGAAGAATGAATCTCCGAGAGATTCCGTATGGATAGTATACTTATGATGTCGAGAGTGTGTAGTTCCGTAGCGGCATCATTGAGGATTTAATATCAGGGTAATTGAGACTACTGGATGTTAGGAACTCATCGACTATTCCAGTGGGTTTTTCTAAATCTTCACCTTCGATGTATTAGGCCTGATCAACTTAATATTGAGGGGGTGATATTCGGAATCAGAACTGGCAATGGACTTTGATCGAAGGATTGGTAAGGTTGATTTGATTGGATCGAAGATTAGTTGAGTTGGGAGGTAAAGTTCGCGTTAAGTATTTGTCTTCTTGCGAAGGAGTTATAGTTTTAAGAAATGGATATTCACTTAAGAAGTATTGAAGGATTAAAGGCCATTAGAGGACCAAATTTGGTGAAGGTTAAGGTTTTAAATCTATGAATTTCTGTCTAAGGTGTGTAGGACTCGAGGTTTGTCAGAACTTGATTGAGAGATTAAGAAGTTGATTGACGAGATGGTGATTGAGATACAGAAAGGAAAGTGTTAGTATTAAGATGAATACTTGAAGTTGTTATATTTGGACAAGTTTCATAGAGTCTAAGAGTGAATGGAACCTTGTTATGGGTTTTGATGATGCATACTAGAGTTAACAAATGAATTCTACTAAGTTGAATGAGAATCCTAGGGCTAAGGTTGAAGGATCGGATGATAAAATGACTAGTTAAGTCCCTTGGGGTATAGTTATAAGTTGATCTGCTAGGGGATGAGTCCTTATTTGTGTGAAGTGTTAGGGATTTCAATAAGTGTAAATTGGTTTGAGTGAGGAAAGTTTTGAAGGAAGAGATGTCAATAATGGTTTGTTAAATATTAAGATGAAGATTAGCTTATAAGTTGTTGATAAGTTGATGTTAAAGGGGATGAGTCTAGTGATGTACTAGGTATTAAGGCGCAAGTCGAGATTTAATTTGAATGGTGACTAAGTAGAAGACTGATTTCATGGTGCTATATGGGAGTTAGAGTAAGAGACCAACGAATAATGTTCGGAGTTTTTACTGAATCCTAAGTTTCGAGGACGAAACTTTCTTTTTGAAGGGTAGTAATGTGAGACCCAAGTTTTTAAGTTTGGAATAAATCGAATAAAATTCCTTTTCACGATTAATTGGATGTAACGTGAAGGAAAAACCTGAACAAGTGTTTATTGAATGGAATAAATTTGTGAAGGAGAAAGTTCAGGAAAAAGCTAAGGATTGCATCAAAGTCGATAAAGGTTATAGCACGATTAGTATTCGCTTTAACCTAGGCAAGAACGCTAGGAAATAGCTAATTTACGTTTTAAGACACGATGGAACTTAATTCCAAAAGTCTTTAGAGGAATGATAGAATTTCTCTTATTCCTTTCCATGACAAGCGTTTCGATACGAAACCCTAGAATGTAAGAACGTCAAATTCCAATACTCGGAAGTTTGCCGAAACCGAATCACTGATAAATCAAAACCCTAAAATCGACGGACGATGAAGACTTTTTCTATTCAGAGCTTCAAATAAAGATATCATCCGCGTACGCCCACTCTAATCGACGTTCCAAATCTTTTTTCAGAAGGAAGTTTCTGCATCCGAGGTCAAGACCATAAAGTGCATAAAGTGCATTTTAAGCCGGTAAACATTAAAAACAAGCCTCGAAAACCAAAAATCATACTGATATTTCTTTGAAGAATTAGAAGATTCAGCGGGAAGATTATCGTGTCTAAAATACGTTGGAATCAGTAGGAAAAATCGGAATCGCGAAATTCTCATTTTTCCGCATTTTCCATTTCCTATATATAGTATGAAAGATGAAAAAAAAAAAAACAAAAAAATCTCAACACACACACACGGCCGAGGCATTGGAGAGGAAAAGGAGGAAAAGTGATTTTGATTATTCTTGACCGATCGTCGTTCCGTTCGTTGCTACGCGTAGACATCGAGGTACTGATGCTATTCCTTACTTCTTATCGTCAATTCCGTCGCTTTTTGCTATGTCTTTCTGTGCTCCAAGTTTTGAGCTTTTTGTAAAACAGTCCAAATAAGCTGATTTTGGTGTCTAAACTTATTGCCTACGTGTTCTAGAGCGTGAATATCCGGTTGTTTTCTACTGAATCTCGCCGGATTGCCGCCGAGTTTCAATTCTGCTCAAAAACCCATTTTTGAGCAAAGTTTCGTTCTTTGGGTTAAAAACTCTCGACTTAGCTTAGCTTTAGTAGGATTAGTTGTTATAAATGTCGTTAGGATCGACCCCATCTAATTTGTTTTTCGAAATTCTGATTTTGAGTTTTTGAGCTAAAAATATTGACCAAAATACCCCTGCGACAGTTTTCAACCCGATAATTTTTCTGAGAGTTTCCCTGGCCTAGATATCGCCTAAGAATACCTAGGAATTGATTTAGATCGAAGAAAAAGTTCGAAAACCCTATTTTCCATAGTGGCCGAAACCTATTTGCTTGGGTACCATGTCCAAAAATAATTTTGGGTCTCTATGACCTGAGCCATTGCGTAGCTCTTTCAATTGTCGAAATTTTGGCGCCGGTTTCGTGTCATTCCGAGTTCTGTAGATCGAGTTATGCACGTTTTAGCGAATAAAGTGTTTTTGTACAAAACTTGAATCGAGTCAAAACTCATCCATTCGGGGGAAGCCCTTCCATTCGTGCCTAGATGTTGTACTCTGAAGCTTCTTGAGGTTTGTCGAACATTAGTTAGGATTGTTTCGACTGTATTGACTTGTGTTGATTCATTATTGCTTGTTTCCTCAAAGGTTCAATTGTGGAAACTTTGGGATTGACTGAACAAGCTTGTGAGGGAGACCTACACCGCGAGACTGGAACAACTCGAGGTTAGGGCAACTTACTTACTAGCTATTATACTGTAGGCGTCGATAAATTCGACTTGAATATTGCTTGATATTGAATATTGCTTGGATATTGTTTATCGTTTTGAACTGCGAAATATTTTTTGGAGGTTTCGGCCGAGTGAACTTATATGAGGCGTGTGTCTCCGTTTTCTGAGAGGCTTCGGCCGTTTACTGGTTTCTGTCTTATGATTTCCGCACCGTATTATTGTTGCATCGCTCTTTAGAGTTGAATATTGTTGAATTGATATCGAATTGTGCGTGTTGACGCGAATGCGGAGCGTAGGACATTTGAGTTGATTTTGTTGATCTTTCGGGTTGAGACGAAACCCTAGGCAGGTCCTGACCTGAGGTCTGAGATCTAGCCCTCTTTGAAATACTTAGACTTTTGCCGGGGATTATATTTGGGGGATTTGGGGAAACCTTGAATAGTAAGAATTTGGAACTTGGGAACTTATGGAACTTGGATTTCGATAATAAACCTCATAACTTGATTAACTCAACTTTAAATGCTTTGGTTAATTAACGAGACCTTTAGGAAAATTTAAGAGTTGGAAGTGATTGTGAAAAACGAGAAATAGTCGAAAAGCCTTGAACTTGAGATGATTTGATGGTCGTCACAGGGATGAACCATAGTGACCATGGAAATGTCACTGAGTGCAATATGTACTCCAGCTTATCACAGCCTAGTCGCAAAGACGACTTTGACCTTCGGGTATCTTTAAATTGAAATTTGTAGTTAAACACGTATGTGTGAGGACGATTCGATGTTTAGCTAAACATATTGCATCATGCATATACTCGGGGTTGGGACGGTCGATATACTGGCCTTCATGAAGAACACCAAGAGTGTATCTTCGGCATAGCGGGCGCGAATCCTTATGTTCAACCCGACGGGTTGGACCGATTCGGCAATAATCATTTGACACACGCGAATCCTTATATTCAATCCGATCGATTGGATCGATTCGGCGATAGTCGTTAGACGCGCGCAACGTCCGTATGTTCGACTCCATTGAGCGAACCGACTTGGCGTTGTCATTTGCTGCGTGTGCGATTTCTTAAGTTCAACCCAATGGGTTAGATCGACTCGACATGCATATTTATTGGGATCGTCGTTTGAATTGATATTGCATGCATACATGTGCCCCAATTTGGAATCGTTGAGATATTGCTTATTGAATTGTTGAGATATTGCTTATTGAATTGTCAAGATATTGCTTATTGAACTGTGGAGATAGTAGATATTGAATTGTTTATTGGAGCATTGATAACAGGCCATGTATATACCTTAGGATAGACAATACAGAACTTATGTGTATATATACAACATATATATATACCCCCTTATTCTTCACATGTTGCTTGTACTATTTATTATATTCTGTGAGTTGACCCTAGCGCCTTGGCTTTGTTTGTATGTTTGTGTTTGGGCGGTCGGCCTGCTGCCAGGCGTCCGTCAGACGATTAGTGATGATTCGTCACTCGAGGAGGACCAGGAGCGTAATGACCATTACTGACGTTTCGACGAGGACCCGGATCGAATGCATGATCAGATGAGGGTTGATGATGGAAGTATAGAGTATGGGTGTTTTAGAGCCTACTAAGGTTGGGTGTTAATGTCATAGCTCTGATTTTCATTTGTACTTTTAGGACAGGGTAGTTTCCGACAGATTGCTTTTCGGTGTGGTTCTCCGTAGATGGGAATCGCATGGAGTAGTCGGACGTAAGAAGTGTTTTTGGAAGCCGTTTTGGGCTGACTTACTTTTCGGAGGACTGTATTTATAAAACTTATGACTCCATTTATGAGTCGCACTTGGTTGCCGTTGGGCAATACCTTTAGTTACTTGATGTTACTTTCCGTCACTTGAGGACACTCGTGACGATGTTTTTAGTTGCAGCGAGGGCTGTGCTTGTATTGTATATTAATCGCTGTTAATCGCGATTGGGTTGAGTCTTTATTTCGACAAGTCTTTTTATTTAAACAAATCAACAAAAAAAAAATACCTGCTTTTCCGCTTTATTTTATCCTTGAGTTACTAAAGTGACCCCACCGAAATCGGGGTGTTACACTCTATATTACCATGCATATGTAGGCAATAATTAAACACCATAAATGAACACCATAGAATTGCTTCCAGACCATAATGCCTTTGCTTGATTTTTGCTCCATATTTGTTGTGCTGATTTTGCCACAAGTATTGTAAGCAACTTTGAGATTTGAGATTTGAGCAGAATATGCAGTTTCTGAAAGGCTCTAATATACAAAGAAGATGAAAACCATACTGGTTGAAAAGTTAGCCAGCAAACAGAACAATATACCTGTTGTTCATATTCTGTTTAGCAAATTGCTCAGAAAGCATCAATTGCAATTTTTCCCTTCTGTAACACCCCATTTTTCGTTATTAGGTTATTTATTATTTTGTTTTAATTATTATTATGATATATGGTAATTAAGTGATTTTATTAGATAACTAAGTGATTATGTGATATATGAAGCGAGTAATTTATTTAATTTGTATTTGAGTGAGATAAGATTAAATTAGATAAGGCTGTTGGGTTTAGGTGATATATGGAGTGTGGCCCATTGTATTACTGTAAGACCCAAGTTTTAAGCTTATGCTAAGTGAATAAACTTCCTATTCACGATTAGGGTTGATGTATCGTGAAAGGAAAACCTGAACAAGAGTTTACTAAATGGAATAAATTATGAAGGAGGGAGTTCAGGAAAAGTCAAAGGATTGTATCGAAGTCGATTTAAGTTATAGCACGAATAATATTCGCTTTAAAACCTAGGACAAGAACCTTAGAAAATCAAACTATGTTCCACCCTTGGAACACTGTAGGAATTTAGTCCAAAAATCTTCAGAGAAATGTTAGAACTTCTCTTTTTCCATATATAACAATCGTTTCGAGGCGAAACTCTAGGATCTACGAACGTCCGATTCCAATCATCGGAAGTTTGCCGAAACCGAATCACTGATAGTTCAGAAACCCTAAAATCAACGGACGATGAAGACTTTTTCTATTCGGAGCATCAAATAAAGATTTCATCCGCGCTCGCCCACTCTAATCGACGTTCCAGATCTTTCTTCAGAAGGAAGTTTCTGCATCCGAGGTCAAAATCATAAAGTGCATAAAGTGCATTTTAAGCCGGTACACATTAAAAACAAGCCTCGAAAACCAAAAATCATACTGATATTTCTTTGGAGAATTAGAAGATTCAACGGGAAGAATATCGTGTCTAATATACGTTTGAATCAGTAGGAAAAATCGGAATCGCGAAATTCTCATTTTTCCGCATTTTCCATTTCCTATATATAGTATATGAAAGAAAAAAGAAAAAAACAACAAAAAAATCACAACACACACACACACGGCCGTAGCTTCAAGAGGAGGAAAAGGAAGAAAAGTGATTTTTCCAATTCTTGACCGATCGTCGTTCCGTTCGTTGCTACGCGTAGGCCTCGAGGTACTGATGCTTTTCCTTACCTCTGATCGCTTTTTCCATAGCTTTTCTGTAGAGTTTTCTGAGCGGATAGTTTATGGGTTTTTGCAAAACTATCCTGAATCTTTCATTTCTGATTCTAAACCTCTTCTATATGTGCCCAAGATCACTTCTGCCGGATTAGATTTTCCGTTATGTCGCCGGAATTCCGCCGGAATCAATTTTAGCCTTAAATACCCATTTTTGGAGTTTTTGAGGTAAAGCTTCAACCTTTAGGCTAAAAACTATCGCCTTAGCTTAGTGTTAGTAGGATTAGTTGTCATAAACGTCGTTGGTGACGTCCCTGCAAAATTTTATTTTTGGGATTTCAGTTTTGAAAATCCTAAGTTAAAAATCATGACCAAAATACCCCTGCGACAGTTTTTGATCCGATAATTTTTCCGAGTTCAGAATACCCTTAGTTACGGCTTATGAAAGCATAGGAACCAAGTTTGATCGAAGAAAAATCGAGCCCCACAATTGTGAAAAGTGGCCGAGCCCTATAGAGGAGGAGGGGGAAAATTCCTTTTCCGAAAACTTGTCCTTTCGCGCTAGATTATCGTACCTTAGAGTATAGATTACTTCGAGTAACCTTAGTAAGTATCGATAACTTAGTTTTCGATAGATTCTGATAGTATTTCTGTGGTTTTGCTCTAAAGGTGATTTTGAGGAATTCCCAGAGGAGCAAGCCTTTGATTGTGAACAAGTGTTAGGAGATCGTCCTGGAGAATCTACAGGTGAGGGCTTCTCACTGAATCTCTAGTTAATGCTTAGGGTCGATGTTTCGACATTGTTTACTGTTTATGCACTGGAATTGTGTGTGATTGGAAAACGTTTTCTGAGGCTTCGGCTGACAATGTAGATGATGCATCTACTGTATGTTTTTGATGAGTGAATGACATGCTAAGTGCTAATTGGGTAATTTAGGATGTGTGGTGCATGCCTTATATGCTAGGTGCTATGTGGTTATTGCTTAAGATATTGACATATGACATGTTGATTGATTATGATGAGTTAATTCTGCTTTTGCACTATAATCTGAGTTTCTGAACGGTGAGAAAAGCGGGCAGGTCATGCCGATTTTATTTTGAGAGTTTTGAGAAAGCTTGAAGGGACGAATGAGATTCGGGCCTTGTTGTGGTGTTGTATGGATCGAGACATTCTCTGGAGTCATTTGGGGATTAGGAGATCCCGAGAACTTATAGGATTCGCGATAAGACTAAAAGGATAATTATTTTGTAAAGAAAACTCATAAGACATTAAACAACCTCTAAATCTTTAAGTAATGGTAATAATCTCGGAAGGAAGCTTTGGATGCAAATCATAGTTTTGGAAAACGAGAAGTGTCGTCGGATCCCAGCATTGAGAAAGTTGAGGGGCTTCGAGTATGTAGTTGTTGTTGTGCTGTTGGAGCAGCTATTGTGGTTGTGCTGTTGGAGCAGCTATGTTGTTGGGCGTATCTTCGACTTTGCGGCGCGAATCCGTATGTCCAAACCCGACGGGTTGGGCCGATTCGGCAATAATTGTTGACACGCGCGAATCCGTATATTCAATCCGATGGATTGGATCGATTCGGCGGTAGTCACTCAGGCACGCGTGAGTCCGTATGTTCAATCAGAGGGATTGGGTCGATTCAGCGATTGCCATTTTACCTCGCGTGAATCCGTATGTTCAATCCGAGGGATTGGATCGATTCAGCGACAACTTTTCGACACGCGCGAATCCGTATATTCAATCCGATGGATTGGATCGATTCGGCGGTAGTCACTCAGGCACGCGTGAGTCCGTATGTTCAATCAGAGGGATTGGATCGATTCAGCGATTGCCATTTTAACTCGCGTGAATCCGTATGTTCAATCCGAGGGATTGGATCGATTCAGCGATAACCTTTCGACTCGCGCGGATCCGTATGTTCAATCCGATGGATTGGATCGATTCGGCGATAGTCATTGGACACGCGCAATGTCCGTATGTTCGACTCTTTTGAGTGAACCGACTTGGCGTTGTCATTTGTTGCGTGTGCGAGTCCGTATGTTCAACCCAAGGGGTTGGATCGACTCGACATGCCTAATTGTGGGAGTTGCGTGTGCGAGTCCGTATGTTCAACCCAAGGGGTTGGATCGACTTGACATGCCTAATTGTTGGGCTATCCTGGGGATAAGTCCGGGAAACCGGTAGTTTCCGAGTATGTGATACTCTTTGCTTGTTGAGCAGTTGTGACCATCGGATTGAGATGAGTCGGATGATCCGGAGATCATCATGAGTTACTATGTTGATGTGAAGAAGTGTCTTTTGTCGCAGAATCGACTTTACCTTAGGGTAAGCTTTTAGAGACTTTAATTTACCTAGAACACGTGGCGACGTGTCGAGTGAGAGTCGGAGACGTTGTTTGACTAATCATCCTGCATTCATGCATACTGATTTAGTTGTCGAGTGTGATTGTTATTTGTTAATCCTATTTGGAACATGTTAATTGTTATTATTGCCGTTAAGTTCATTATGGAATATGCAACCCTAGGATGTTATCCCTAGCTATAAGCCTAAGTGGCTATTCTCTTATCTATATCTATTGGTGCTATTATTTATGTAATTCTTTGGAGTTGACCCTCGCGTCTTCTGTGTGTGCTTTGGCGGACAAACGCCCTTTGTCAGATGTCTTTGGCGGACTGGTTCACGACGGTTCACCCTTCGGGGGAAACTAGAGTTGGGATGCTGGGACAGGAGCGCATCGCGATAGCGAGCGGAGGACGGATGGTGTACATAGACTAGGTCGTTCTGGATTTCGAATTCGGACGACGATCATGCTAGCATGTAGGTTTTAGTGCTGGTGTGAGCTCCTCGAGATGGGATTAGTGTAGGAGTAGAGTCTTAGCTCTGAACATCATTTGTTTTCTTTGGGGACAGGGTAGTTTCCCACCTATAGCTTTTTGTGTGGTTCCTTTACGGGAATCACAGAGAGTTGGTTGGACTTAAGAGGTCTTGTTTTAGGCCATCTGGGCTGACTTATTCTTATTTTGAGGGACAGTGTTGCAGACACCTAACCTTTCTTTTGGATTATACTTTTTGCCTACGGGCGTTCTTTTCTACTACTTTCCGTCACTGGAGGTTACTCGTGACGAGGTTGGGTACTTACAGCGGGGGGTTGTAAATATATATTGGATAATAGTTTTATTGCTTTTCGCATTTGGGTTTTATTTAATTCAGTCTTGTCTTAGTTATTATCAAAAAAAAAATATTTGCGTTTTTCCGCATTAAGTTTACTTTTGGTTACTAAAGTGACGCCACCGAAATCGGGGTGTTACAATTACTATTTAAGGGTTAGGAGTGAATTAGAAAGGGAGAAAATCAGAATTTGAGAATTGGAGAAGTTAGCAGAGCAGAAGAAAAGAAGCGTGAAAGAGAGAAGGGGAGAAAAGAGAAAAAAAACCTAGAAGTTGATCTTCAAGAGGTAAGGGATTGGATTCATGTTCTGTGGATTAGTATGATAATGAGTAATGATAGGAAACATGATTTAGGAACCTAGGATGCATAAATTCCCAAATTGAAATAGTTAGGGTTTGATTTTAAGATGAATTTTGGGGGTAGAAGATAGGCGCATATGATGCGCGGGTTGAGCGCGGAAAATTTACGAGCTATTGAACCCTATTTCGAGCTATGTTAGTGACCGAATTTGAATAAGTAGTCTTCATAAAAGTTGTAGCCCTTTCTGTTATAAAACTTTTGCCGCTAGTTTCACGTCATTCCGACGTCTGTAGCTCAAGTTATATATGTTTTAGTCAGGATAGGTTAAGCTGTCTCGTTTCTCACGAACTGCTGTTAGTGTTAGATTTTTCTTGAATTTTGTACTTCGAATTTAGAGTTGAAAATTTACAGGGATTTACAAAACGTGTATAGGAAAACATGATAAAAATATTGGATGTTTCTGAGTGTATTTGAGGTATTTAAAAATTCGCCTAGGTTGTTGTACAGTTTATAACCGTTTTGAATAAAATGAGTCATTTAAGGTGGAAATGTTGTTTTCGAAAAAAGATTTGGTGTGCGGGCGTGGTGATGCGCAAGGTGCGGTGGCGCGCGGACATGGCGAGTGTTGCGCGCGAGGGAGGTGGCGCATGTAGGTAGTGGTGCGCGCGGTAGCGCACTCATGGGGGAGATGGTGCGGGGAGATGACGAGTTTTTAGGGAAAATTAGGAAGCATCAAGTTTTTGTATAATAGTTGCAGAACCTGTTATATATGAATTATATTTAATTTACATCTGTTTAATAGTTGATTATATGATGTTATTTTTGAATTGATGTTATGTGTTAAGTTGTTAAATTACTGTGATTGCAAGTTGTGTGATTGATAACATGTAAGTGTGTGTTTTGTGAAATTGGAGATGATTTGAATTGTTGAGCTGGTGATGAGGTGATGATGAAGGTATGAAAAACGGTAGAAAGAGGGGTTTGAATAACGTTTTCAAGTAAAAACTTCCACCTTAAAGATTCTAGCAAATCTTTCGAGAACATAAGTGCTAAAGATAAGAGATAGAAAAGCACACAAGGATTTTTATCTTGGTTCACTTGATAAATCCCTCAATCTAATCCAGTCCACCCGTCAAGGTGATTTCTTCCTTCTTAGAATGAAGGCAATCCACTAATCAGGTAAAGTGTTACAACTGCACTTGAAACCTACAAGTGACTAACAATTACACTGACTTAGCTCACACTAAGATTCACTCTCTTAGTCTTCTTTAGGATCCGATCAACCTTGATCTCCTAAAGGTAACTAAACAAACTGTTTAACAAAGAATGTTTACAAGAGATTTGCTTCTGAAAAGCTAATAATAAACACAATGAAATACAAGATGAAAGAATGCTTGAAGGTTTTTGAATATAGCTTGCGAGTGTGTAATTCTTCCAACCGCATCTTTCAATCTTCAGCCTCTATTTATACTCCAAGGATTAGGGTTTGAACGCTGCATGGAAATGCTACCGTTGGAGGGCAGTTCTGGAAATTCCAGCTTCTGCTGTGGCTGAGAACGTTAGGTAGGTCGTCAGGAAAGTACATTTGCTTTTGTACTTGGATAGTGACTTGACCTTTAAACCTATGAGACTTCTGATAAGGGGAATGCTTCATGTTGGAACTTGTGAAGCCGGTTGATCAGAGTCAGAGGGAAAGCACAGATCCTCTGACCGTTGTATCTTCTGATTCTGAACTCAGAGGGAAGTACATGGTCTTCAGAGTTTCTTGCTTCTGGACATCAGAGTTTTCACTATTCAGCTTCTGGATCTTCAGAGTCTTCTACACCATCAGAACATCTGAACCTTCAGTGTTTCTTGGTTATCAGAACTTCTGGATCTCAGAGCTTCTAGTGACTGAGTCCACATTAGAGCTTGTATAACTTCAGATCTTCTGAAGCATTTCTACTGTTCATAGTGAACATAGATGTTGCGAAAGCGTTGCTTGGGTCACTCTTTATGCACAGTGCTTCTGATTTGTGTGAGATTGAATTAAGGTCAGAGCCTATAAATAGCACACTCAGAAAAACACGTTAGAGTACCATAATTGTTCATACTCAAATGTTAACTTGTAATCATCAAAACATAAGAGTTGTACTACACGATCAAAACTTGATCTTACAATCTCCCCCTTTTTGATGATGACAAAACTAAGTATTTTGATGAACAATTCTTAAACAATAAACTGAATTCACTCAGAGTTTAGAGATATAGAATAAGACTTATCCTGATGTGAATAGTTTATCTTGCTCATTCTGAATCCAAGTCACAGCTTGATTCTGAGCATAGCTCCCCCTGAATCTAAGACTTAATGAAAACGTTAGAAGAGTCTAGATTCTGAGCTAAAGAATGTAAGAGTTCAGAATGAAGGCGCATGACATAAATGAAATAGAATAATCAGAGCGGATAAGTATTCAGAGTCAACGATAAGTTATATCAGAGTCAACTATATATCAGAGTCAAATATAATCACTTCAGAAGAAGTGAAATGTATTCCTTGTATTTGCCCATTGACACATCTTTGGTCATAAAAGTGGAACTCTTAAATTCTCCAAAATAAAAATAAATCACAACAACACAGCTTACACATCAAAAACTGGGTGTACTCCCCCTTTTTGTCATAAGCAAAAAGTTTGGGGTGTGAAAAACTCAGCTTGAAGTACAAGGTACTCCCCCTCAGAGAAGGTCTGAGTGAAAAGATGGAGAAATAAACGCGGTAAGAATGAGAGTTACGCGAAGTAAAGAAGAGAGTTAATGCAGGAGAAGAACGTTTACCACCGGCTACGGGAGTAAAGAGAACTTCAGTTACCAAGGACTTATCCTCGAGAAACTGCAGTAGCAATAACTTCCAAAAAGCGAATGAAGCTTATATAAAGCGGGTTAGAGGAGGGTAAGCTTCACAACTCGATCAATACCTTCAAAAGAAAAATGGAATCATACATGGTAGCACTAGAAGAGCTCAGAAGGAAGGCCTTTGAGGAGGACTTATTTCTTAATATAAGGCATCCAGAGGGTACAAAAACCATTTCAGAGCTGACGAGGACATTGCTTGAGGAGGACCTGTGTCCAGAGTTGAAGAATGACTTGAAGGAATTCCTTGCCTTCGTGGAGGAAGTGCAAGAACTCAGCCAGCTTGAACTGAAGCTGCTGGAAGAAAGGGAAATCATGGAGAAGAAGCTCAAGACAACAGAAGAAATTCTGGAGAGGGATGAGCTAAAAGTCAGTCTCAACAACATCGAGTATGCACTGGATCGTCTGGAGAAGGAAATGTCAGAGCAGCGCCAGGAGTGCAGAAGAATGATGCGGGATCCTCCATTCTAGAAGTTAGGAAAAAAAATGTATGATGTAAACACATGTTGATTTTGAATAAAGAGAATATGTTGCAAACACATAATGACAATTATATATATATATGCATAAATAATCACAAACGAACAAAGCAGAAAAACTAAAGTAACTTAAAAAAATAAACAGAAGTTATTCAAAACAAAGTTAAGAGAGAACGACGAAGAGATCCTAAGACTAGGGTTTATTAGATCGACGCAGAAGTTCCATCATCATTTGCTTCATGTCCATCAGCAGAGACTCATGAGTATCAAGACGTTGTTCCATGATGTCGAGTTTGGATGTGCTGGACTGTGTAGAGCTAGAAGGAACATTCTGAGCAGCTTGATGAGCTGGAATGGAAGCAGAAGCAACAGGAGTAAAAACCACTGGTGCAAGTGCTTGACATCTAAGTGCTTCAGCCTCAGCTTCAAGTCGTTCTGCCTCTAATCTGGCTTGTTCAGCTTGAGCTTCTGCTTGACGTGCAGCTTCTTCTGCTTGCTCTTGCTTTCTTCTGGCCTCTTCAACAGCTTCAAGAAGCTTATGTCTCTGTTGTTGTTCATGAAGAGCCACCCTTCTTGCAAATCTCTGCTTTGCAGCCTCGATCCTCTGATCCCTTCCTACAGTCAGATGCTGCATCATAACTGGAACCTGAGCTACTAGCCAAGTGCTCAGATTGTTCCTCTCTTTAGCCACAGAATCAGCATTCTCACTCAGGTCAATGTGACCTTGCACGTTGCGTAGCATCAAAGAAGCTTCATGATTGAAAACATTGATGCACTCAGAGAGAGAGGTGGGTCTGAGGTGAGTGTAGGGAACTATAGAGAGGTTGGTTTCTGGAGAGGCTGGGTGATTGCTACTGTGAGCTCCAGAGGCACCTTGGGGAGAGCCAATGTCAAAGGTTTGGACATGAGGTTCAGAGGCTCCAAGGTGTGGTTCAGAAGTGTCAACCAGAGGATTGGGTGATCTAACCGAAGAGTGGTTAGACACAGATTGTTCTGGGTCTGGTTGAACTGGCTCTTGTTGGACAGGGTCAGGTTGAGCCTGTTGAGCCAAAGGGTCTGCCTCATGTAGAGGGTTTGCCAAGATAGGTTCATCTGGGTCAACTAGACGTTCAGGTCTAGGTCCAGGATATCTCCTAGGGCTTGGACAGGTGAGGTAATACTCTTCTAGGGTAGACACCTTTTCTTTTCTGACCTCCATGAATTTTCGAATGGATTCAGAGTTATTGGAAGAGGAGGAGTCAGCAACATTGGTTGGGAATGATACAGGAGTATCGGCAGTGGAGGAGTCTGTATCAGTGGTTCTGGCAACCAGACGTTCTGAAGCTCTGGGGACAGAGTGATCAGACGTTCTGGGTTCTGGTTCTGGTTGGTTAAGAACCGGTTGTTCAGGAATGATGGGTTCAGAGGTTAATGGGTTGTATTGGATGGTAATGGGAGAGGTTGGTTCATCTTGTCTAGAAGGTTGGTTCTGAAGCATATTCCAGAGAGGTGCTTCATTTGGGGAAGGTTGGAAAAATGAAGACCTTGGTGAATGGGGTGGAGAAGTGGTTTGTGCAGCTGGTTGGGATTCAGGAATAGGAGTGAGTGGGTTTGAAGATTGTTTGAGCATAGCAGAGATGGGTAGTGCATCAAATGTATTCAAATCATCATCAGAATCAACAACAGACTTACGTGAAGATTGCGCTGATGACCTAGTCACTCTGGAAGGAGTTTCAATCCTTCTAATCACTTGAGCAGCTGGTTCCACCCGTGTAGGCTTCACCACAATTCTGACCTGCTTCTTCTTCTTCTTGGGAGGAGAAGGACCATCCTCATTATCACCATCATCACCATCATCTGGCTTGCTGGTTTCATCATGTTTCCTCTTTGGCTGGTCAGACTTTTTCTTCTTTTTCAGAGGGACATCAGATTCCTCAGAGGATTCTTCTAATATCATCTTCCTCTGAACTTTCCTCTTGGGAGGAGAGTCAAACTCTAGAGCTGGTGGCAGCCTTCTGAAGAATTCATCGACATCAATCTCAAAGCCTTGTGCCCTTAGATCTTGTACATAGCACCGGATAGCTTCTGGATTGTCTGCCTGGGTCCACAAAGGGTAGTCGTTCAGAGGCACCCTTCTCTGTCTGATTTCAGAAGATGTATCTTCATGAGCTGGGGCAATCTTCTTCTGGACCAGACCCATCTTCTTCAAAGAATTAGCAGTGAAGACATCACTGACGATGGTGGTCAGATCCTCTATGCATCCAGCATTGATCAGATCTTGCACGAGGTTGCTCTCAATGAAGAGATCTGATAGCAATCTCCCAAAGGGGATATACTTGATGGCGGACTTGATGGAGGCAGTAGTTTTGGACTTCTTGATACACTCCTTCAAGTAAGAAAACAGGAAGAAGGGGTGGCAGATCTTCTTCTTGTCTTGGATGAAGAATAACATCGGCTTCTGGCAGAAGTTGATGTAATCTGGGGAACTGCCCTTTGGCCTCTGATTGATACAGTGCAGCAGAATCTTGTGCCAGATTCTGAGCTTGGGATGAAGATCCACCACCTTGTAATCAGTCTTGCCCGGTTTGTATGTGGTGTACAGGGCCTTGTTGGTTGTATCCTTGGTCTTGGGTTTCAGCTTCGATTCTGTCAGTTGAAATCGATACCCATTTGCAGTTTCTGCACCCAGCAGATTCACAAATGACTTCTCAGTAATTATAATTCTCCTTCCAGCAATGTGGGAGACCACCTGAGTGTCATCGCAGTCAGCGTGCTTCCAGAATTCCTTGACCAATTTGTCATACACCGGTCCTCGAAGCCTGTTGAAGTAATTTTCCCAGCCTTGAACACGGACTTCAGGACAAAGATCATACCCATTTGCAGCGAGAATGTCGAGGTCGAATCTCCATTCTGCCAGTACTTGAAGTTCTTCAGGAGCGTACACGCAGTAAACGGCACAACCCCGTTTTGCAATCGGAATTATCTGCCCTTGAACTTGACCTTGATCAGGAGCTTCAGGACCCAATTGGCCTGTAGCTTGACCCACTACCATGTGAGGGAACCTGGTTGCCTCAGCGGCTTCTGTTCTGGTTTGTCTCACCATTGTTGGAGCGGTTGAAGGTTTTTGGTAGAAGATGAAGTTGAAAGATGAATAGAGAGCGAGAGAGAGATCGTGGGTAAGCGGTTTATGAAAATACTGAAGAGAGAGAGTAAAAACCGAAAGTGTAGGAGATCGTGTGTGTATAGTGGGTTTTGACAAATAACCGTTGTTGATTCAAAAAGCAATTTAAGATCAACGGTTAAAAATTAAAGACATGATAGTAACAGTAAATACTCATATCACACACAGGAGAGAAGCACATCAACACTCATTATGACAGACTGTCACACGGGCACAAGGAACTATGCATCAGAGATACTGACACACGTTTACTGTCTCAGCTTCAGAGTCAGCACCAATGGGTACATAAACTCTGATAGAGTTACCTTCTGGACTAGACATCTTCTGATAAAGAAGTGTCATAGTCAGAGGTTCTGATCCATCTTCATGCTGGACAAAAGTCCATATTCAGATTTTTCAGAATGAAATTAAATCTATCCTCTGCCAAGGGCTTTGTAAAGATATCTGCCCATTGATGGTCAGTATCAACAAACTTCAGAAGAAGTACGCCCTTCTGTACATAATCTCTAATAAAGTGATACTTTACCTCAATGTGCTTTGCCCTTGAATGTAAGATAGGATTCTTACTCAATGAAATTGCAGCAGTGTTATCACAATAGATTGGGATATTTCTCTCTAGGATTTGATAATCCTCCAGCTGATGTTTCATCCAGAGCATCTGAGTGCTGCATATTGCTGCTGAGATATATTCTGCCTCTGCAGTTTATAGTGCAATGGTTGATTGCCTCTTGCTTGCCCATGAGACTAAGTTGCTTCCCAGAAATTGACAATTTCCAGAAGTGCTTTTTCTCTCTGTTCTATCTCCAGCATAATCAGCATCACAATAACCTGAAAGCTTATACTCTGATGTTTTCTTATACATCAAGCCAAGGTTAGTGGTACCTTTCAGATACCTTAGGATCCTCTTAACAGCAGTTAAGTGGGTTTCCCTTGGATCTGATTGGAAACGAGCACATAAATGAACACTAAACAATATGTCTGGCCTAGATGCAGTTAAGTATAGGAGTGAACCTATCATCCCACGATAGAGCTTCTGACATACTTTACCACTTTCATCTTCTTTTTCCAGAATGCATGTAGGATGCATTGGAGTCTTGGCCACTATAGATTCCAGCATATTGAACTTCTTCAGAAGTTCTTTAGTGTACTTGCTCTGATGGATATATGTTCCTTCTGGTGTTTGATCAACTTGTATACCCAGAAAGTACTTGAGTTCTCCCATCATACTCATCTCAAATTCAGCCTGCATCATCTCAGAAAATTCTTTGCATAGAGATTGATTAGCAGAACCAAATATAATGTCATCAACATAAATTTGCACAATTAAGATATCATCTTTGTAAGTTTTGCAAAAGAGAGTTGTATCTACTTTACCCCTTACAAACTCATTCTCCATAAGGAATGAGCTGAGTCTCTCATACCATGCTCTGGGAGCTTGCTTCAGACCATAGAGTGATTTCTTCAACTTGAACACATGGTCTGGGTTCTTCTCATCCTCAAAACCTGGGGGTTGATGAACGTAGACTTCCTCTGATATATATCCATTAAGGAAGGCACTCTTAACATCCATCTGATGTAGAATTATGTTGTGATTTACTGAGAAAGAGATCAACAGTCTGATTTCTTCTAGTCTTGCTACTGGAGCAAATGTTTCTGTGTAGTCTATTCCTTCCTGCTGGCTGTATCCTTGAGCAACTAGCCTTGCCTTGTTTCTGACTACATCTCCTTTCTCATTCAGCTTGTTTTTGAACACCCATTTTGTTCCAATTACATGGACACTCTCAAGCTTCTTCACTAAGCTCCAAACATCATTCTTAGAAAATTGATTCAATTCTTCGTCCATGGCCAGAATCCAGTCCTTGTCCTGAAGAGCTTCATCAATTGACTTGGGTTCAATTAAGGGCACCAATCCTTTCAGACTAAGCAAGGTCTCTTCAGAGGGTCTGAAGGCTGATCTGGTTCGTCTTTGTTGCCCAGAATCAATTCCTTAGGGTGAGCTGCAGTGATTCTGCTCTTCTTCAGAGTTTGTGAATCAGAGGGACCAGCTTCTTCTTCTGGATCATCTTCCTCTGGCTCAGCTTCCTCTGGAGCTTTGCCTTTGTCAGAAACATTAATGCTTAAATCTGCAAATTTCTCAACTAGCTTTGACTGGTCAGAGTCAAACTTATCGTCAAATCTGACATGAATAGATTCTTCAATAGTCTTAGCATCAGTATTATAAAATCTAAAGCCTTTAGATCTCTCAAAATAACCAAGTAATAGACATTTAGAAGACTTAGCATCAAATTTATGCAATCTATCCTTAGTATTAAGAACATAACAAACACAACCAAAAGGATGAAAGTAAGAAATGTTGGGTTTTATGTTCTTCCACAATTCATAGGGAGTCTTATTCAGAATTGGTCTCACAGAGATTCTGTTCTGAATGTAACACGCTGTATTTACTGCCTCTGCCCAAAAATGCTTAGCCATGCCAGTTTCTTGGAGCATGGTTCTAGCCATCTCCTGAAGAGTTCTGTTCTTCCTCTCAACAACACCATTCTGTTGAGGAGTTCTGGGACAAGAGAAATCATGTGCAATTCCATAGGAATCAAACAGACTCTCAAACTTGTCATTCTCAAACTCTCCACCATGGTCACTTCTGACACGCACAATCCTACAAGCCTTCTCGTTTTGCACTTGGGCTATGAAGGTAGAGAACACAACATGAGACTCATCCTTGCGGGTTAGAAACTTTACCCATGTCCAGCGGCTATAGTCGTCAACGATGACCATCCCATATCTCTTGCACCTATAGACTCAGTTTTCACTGGTCCAAAAAGGTCAATATGCAGAAGTTCCAACGGCCTTGAGGTTGAGACAACATTCTTTTCCTTGAAAGGGACTTTTGTGAATTTGCCTTTCTGACATGCTTCACAAAGAGCTTCTGAAGCGAGGTTCAGAGTGGGCAAGCCCCTGACAAGGTTTAGCTTGCTCAGCTGAGAAATCTTTCTCATACTGGCATGGCCTAACCGTCTATGCCATACCCATTGCTCTTCATTAACAGACAGAAGACACTTCACATTCTGAGCCTCCAACTCAGATAATCTGATCTTATATATATTGTTCTTCCTCTTGCTGTTAAATAGAACAGAGCCATCGATCTGACTTACAGCCCGGCAGGACTTTTGATTAAAGATAACATCATAACCCTTGTCAGCTAATTGACTTATAGACAATAAGTTATGAGTTAAGCCGTCTACCAATAATGCATGGACTACTATCTACACAAATAGTACCAATACCAACAATTTTACCCTTTTCGTTCCCACCAAAGCCAACTTCGCCTTCAGGCTTAAGTTTTAGCTCTTGGAACATACGCCTTTCTCCCGTCATGTGACGCGAGCATCCACTGTCCAGATACCAT
Organism: Lotus japonicus; assembly: GCF_012489685.1. Taxonomy (NCBI): domain Eukaryota; kingdom Viridiplantae; phylum Streptophyta; class Magnoliopsida; order Fabales; family Fabaceae; genus Lotus; species Lotus japonicus. The sequence continues at coordinate 38,136,339 of NC_080045.1, read as the reverse complement.
GACTGGTATTTCAGTGGAGCTATCAAGGATATCTGCAACATAGATAATCTTATCCTTAGGTACCCACTATCTGGGTCCTCTCTTGTTAGTTACCCCAGAGGTTCTGATCACCTTGGGTTTCTCAACATGATAATGTAAAGGAATTTTTGCATGATATTTAGACATAGAGAAAGATCCCTTTTTAAGAGGAGGTTTAGCAACTTCAGCAGGTAAAGGATCAGGCATTATGGTACCAGAGGGAACAAAGCATTCATACAAAGATTTAGCTTTAGGCACAGAGGGCTCATTTCTAATTGGTTTAGAATACCCAATGCCATGCATTCCATTTCTGCTCACGCCATAGATCAATGAAGCCATCAAGCTTCTATCTACGCTTTTAGCCAGGAATCTTTGAAAGGATTTTTCATACTTAGATTCATGCTTACTATCAGAGGCATCGCATGCAATGACTTCTTCTAACTTAGCAATTTTATTCTTAAGCACAGAGTTAGAATTAACTAAAGCATGGTTATCATTTTTCAAATCAGATATGATTTTCTCATGTTCAGGAGGAGTTTTAGAGGCAGCAGATAAGTTCTTTTTCAGCTTCTTATGCTTAGACAACAAAGAGTTATACTTATCCATAATATCAGACAAAGCATGTTTCAGTTCAGAGGTAGAGAAAGAAGTGAATACCTCATTTTCATCGTCTGAATTAGGATCTCCTTCTGATTCTGAATCAGAGTCAACAGCTTTCTTTGACTCTGCTCCTTTGTCTTTGACAATAGCCATGAGTCCTTGGACTTCACCATCTGAGTCAACATCCTCTGACTCTGATTCATCAAAAGTCACCATCAGACTTTTCTTGGTCTTGAAGTGCTTCTTTGGCTTCTTGTCCTTCTTCAATTTTGGACAGTCACTTTTGTAGTGCCCAGATTCTTTGCACTCATAGCATGTGACTTCCTTAAGTGAGGACTTCTTCTGACCTGAGGATTCAGACTTTCCTTTGGCCTTTCCAGAGCCTTTGTACTTGCTCTGCCTGTGCTTCCAGATTCGGTTGAGTCTTTTAGAGATCAGAGTCAGCTCATCTTCATCAGAATCTTCTGATGCTTCTTCAGATTCTTCTTCTTCAGCTTGAAGAGCTTTTGACTTCTCTGCTTTAGCCTTCTCAGATTTTGATTTTAAGGCTATTGACTTCTTCCTCAGATCTTGCATCTCTGAGATCTGAGGAAGAAGTCAATAGCCTTAAAATCAAAATCTGACTTGTTTCCTTCATGAGACATCTTCAGAGATTCGAAAATGCCTTTTGCATACTCACGATCTGTAATCTTCTGATACTCTTCATAGGAAATAGCACTTAGAAGAATTGCTCTAGCTTTGTGATGTTGTGAGTAAAGCTTCTTTTGATCTGCAGTCATCTCTGACCTTGGGATCTTCTTGCCTTCTTCATCAGTTGGACGCTCATAGCCATCCACAATAATATCCCAGAGATCTGCATCAAAACCTAGAAAGAAACTTTCAAGTATATCTTTCCAATATTCGAATCTTTGACCGTCGAACATGGGAGGCTTTGCATTGTAACCATCTCTTTGAGTTTCACTGGTGGTAGCCATTGTTTTTCACACCGGCCAGGATCACTGAACACTGTTAGGTGTGGTAATCAGAACTTGCGCTCTGATACCAATTGAAGGTATGAAAAACGGTAGAAAGGGGGGGTTTGAATAACGTTTTCAAGTAAAAACTTCCACCTTAAAGATTCTAGCAAATCTTTCGAGAACTTAAGTGTTAAAGATAAGAGATAGAAAAGCACACAAGGATTTTTATCCTGGTTCACTTGATAAATCCCTCAAGCTAATCCAGTCCACCCGTCAAGGAAATTTCTTCCTTCTTAGAATGAAGGCAATCCACTAATCAGGCAAAGTGTTACAACTGCACTTGAAACCTACAAGTGACTAACAATTACACTGACTTAGCTCACACTAAGATTCACTCTCTTAGTCTTCTCTAGGATCCGATCAACCTTGATCTCCTAAAGGTAACTAAACAAACTGTTTAACAAAGAATGTTTATAAGAGATTTGCTTCTGAAAAGCTAATAGTAAACACAATGAAATTCAAGATGAAAGAATGCTTGAAGGTTTTTGAATATAGCTTGCGAGTGTGTAATTCTTCCAACCGCATCTTTCAATCTTCAGCTCTATTTATACTCCAAGGATTAGGGTTTGAACGCTGCATGGAAATGCTACCGTTGGAGGGCAGTTCTGGAAATTGGAAATTCCAGCTTCTGATGTGGCTGAGAACGTTAGGTAGGTCGTCAGGAAAGTACATTTGCTTTTGTACTTGGATAGTGACTTGACCTTTAAACCTAGGAGACTTCTGATCAGGGGAATGCTTCATGTTGGAACTTGTGAAGCCGGTTGATCAGAGTCAGAGGGAAAGCACAGATCCTTTGACCGTTGTATCTTCTGATTCTGAACTCAGAGGGAAGTACATGGTCTTCAGAGTTTCTTTCTTCTGGACATCAGAGTTTTCACTATTCAGCTTCTGGATCTTCAGAGTCTTCTACACCATCAGAACATCTGAACCTTCAGTGTTTCTTGGTTATCAGAACTTCTGGATCTTCAGAACTTCTAGTGACTGAGTCCACATCAGAGCTTGTATAACTTTAGATCTTCTGAAGCATTTCTACTATTCATAGTGAACATAGATGTTGCGAAAGCGTTGCTTGGGTCACTCTTTATGCACAGTGCTTCTGATTTGTGTGAGATTGAATTGAGGTCAGAGCCTGTAAATAGCACACTCAGAAAAACACGTTAGAGTACCATAATTGTTCATACTCAAATGTTAACTTGTAATCATCAAAATATAAGAGTTGTACTACACGATCAAAACTTGATCTTACAGATGAATATGCTAAAATAATTAAGACTTGGAGATGGTCTGAATATGCATATGTTAGTTGAGTTTTGCACAATACACTGCATAGTTGTCAAGAGGCAATGTTTGCTAGTTCTCGTGGAGGCTAGTGACTTGTCCCAAAACTGGAGTGGTTTTGAAGCCTAGGGCGAGGGCTTTATTGGTGATTATCTGTCTGGAGTGGACGCGATGATACCACTAAGGATAACAACTTTGGTACCAAAGACATTTGCACGGGTCTCACTTGAGTCATATTTGTTATTGTAAAATTGCTATGTTAGGCCTTAGAGAGCTGTTGGTGCTAATTAATGATAATTGTGATATTTTTGGAGCGATTTGATGTTGTGGTAATTGGAGACAATGATATTTGCTTACTTGATGCTATGAATTTTGGAGTATTGTCATAACTGTGAGATTGATTGATTATATTAAATTACATAATTTATTATTTGTTAGAGAAGTGTGAAGAATTTATGTGGAACATAGATAAGCTTTTACATTATTTATTATTAAGCTTATTCATATGATATGAGTTCTCACCCTTCTGTTGGAATGATGTTCTATGCGGCATCGCTCAGGTACCGAGGATAGTGGAGCTTCTCGCGAGGGTTAGTTGGAGGAGCTAGTCTTTCATTTATGGTTTAGTTAGGGGAATCATGCTCTGTTATGTAACACGGGGAAACGTTTAGTTTTGTACCTTGATGTTAAGAGTTATTTTATAAGCTCTCTTTATTTATTATGGATTATATTTTATTTTGGAGTTGAAAAAAAAAAATCCGCTGTGCTATGCATAAGATGTTATGACACTAAAGTTTGAAATTTATATATTTATTTTGAGCATGATAGGTGTTTTGATTTATGGTTTTGGAGAATAAGTGTGACACCCTCTGTGTTATGCATTTTACTCTGATTTAAGCTATAATATTTACGCGGGTTTAGAGGGTGTTACACCTTCCACTTTAGCTCACCATTTAGCTCCAGCGATGAAGATGCTAGCCTACACAGATGCAGCTTTCTTAATAAACAAAATCAAAGTGAAAGAACACACAAAACCAAGGGCAAACTCAAACAAAACATTAAAAACCCACAGAACCATACCAGGTTGAAAGAAGTTTTCAAATTTCACAACACATAAAACCAGTGAAATCAAATAGAGGAGGCGACGGTGGTGCACGACTCTGTGGAGGAAGCAGGAGCCATGGTGGCTACCGCGAGAGAAAGAGAAGAAGAATGGAACATGGTGTTGTTTCAGCAGAAAGAAAATGAGAGAGAAGAAGAGTTATGAGAGAGTGAGAGCGTGAATAAGTTAGATGAAGGAGAGAGTAAGATAATCTGATTAGAGAGTTTAAGATAAGGAGGAGAGAGAGTACGTAGGTGCCTACATTTTATTGGTTGAGGGAGAGTTTCCGCAATTCTCATTGGTCGGAGATGTATGAGAGATAACAAGAAAAACTATTTGAGTGAGAAACAAGTGCATGCCATCTTTTTAAAGCATTTCGAACCATGAATTGCTAGTTAGGTTGCTTAATTGTGGGTCCAAGCTACCACATATGATTTAAGTAATTTATAAGCAACTGAAGTAAATTTTGCTCCAAACATTTGGTCATACACTGTGTAACTTATTTCGATTAAATTAATATGAACTCATGTTTGGTGAAATATTAAACAATGATAGATATTATAAAGAATGATGATGACGTTAATGGGATGGTAAAGATTTGATGACGACCAAGGTGACTACGACAATGACGGTGGCAGATGGAGGGTAGTGGTTGTGGTGGTGGCTGTAACGGTGGCAGTGGTGATGCTGAGTGGTGTTGATCCTTAGGTTACTATGGTCATTAGAATAGATAACCCAAGCTAGAGATTAAAGAACAACTAATCTTAGGTTAAGAGAGTCACGATAACATAACCCTAATTTAGTCATGAACTATATAATAACAAACCCTAGTTTAATCGGGACTATAGAATAACTAACATTAGGTTAAGAGGTCATCAGAATAGATTAACTAGAACTATAGTTTATTTAACTTTGACTAAAGACGATCATTAGAATAACTAACCCTAGTTTAACCAAGACTATAGTATAACAAATCTCCGGTTAAGAAGGTCATTGGAATACATAGGTGCCTACATGTCATCGGTTGAGAGAGATCCTCCTTAATCCTCATTGGTTGGAGATGTATGAGAGATAAGGGGAAAGGCTATCACATGTCATCATAGTAAGAAACTTGTTAGTGCAGGTCATCTCTTTATGACAAAGAGAGATAACAAGCCGGTGACGGGTGTTAGTTAACTTATGAAATACAAATTCCTAAGAATTATAATAGATTGTTTCAACACGTCAAGTGGCTGATCTTAGTAACTTATCAACCTTAAAAGCTTCATTAGGTTGTTTCGACAAGTCGATCTTAAAAATATCATATGCTTAATTGTGTTGTTTTGACACTTCGATCTTGCTTGAACTAACTAATATTAGGAACTTAAGATTGAGGTTAGCTAACGATGTGATATGTCAACATGGTCAACTTTCTAACAAGTCACTCTTGACCTTTTTATATAAATGTAATTTGACCATAGGGTTCAAGATGGTCTGTAGAATAGATCACCCTAGTTTAACTAGGCCTATAGTATATTTGACCTTAAATTTAGAGGGTCATTATAATCATTAATCTCGGTTTAATCGGGACAATAGTATAACTAACCTTAAGTTAAAAAAGTCATTAGAATAACTAACCCTAGCTATGGACTATAGAATGACTAATCTTAGGTTAAGAGAGTCATTAGAGTAGACAACCCTAAGTTAGTCAGGACTATAGAATAACAAACCCTAGTTTAACCATGGAGTGCACAAGTCCATGTTCTAAAGTTTAACCATGGGGTTCACAAACCCTAGTTTAATCGGACTACAGAATACCCAACCTTCAGTTGAGAGAGTCATTAATATAGATAACCCTATTTATGATTATGCATGGGGTTCACAAGTCCATGTTCTATAATTTCCTCTTTGACATGCTGTTCTTTGAAGTGTGTCATAATTGTCCAGGGTCCAAATCAAAGAGTATAATCATCATTAAGTTCATGCTTAAAGTGGTCGACAAGATACTATAGAATATATAACCTTCGGTTGAGATGGTCACTCAAATAGATTACCCCAATTATGATTACCCATGGGGTTCACATGTTTATGCTCCTTTTTATGGTTATCCACATGATTGAGGGTATTTATAATAATAACAATCAACAATTACCGAACCATTAATTTTAGCTCAAATTAATCAAACTTATTCTCCAAAGTGAGTTTTTGATTAATTTTGGAAACTGTGAATTAAAGTCCCAAAAGTATGGTTTTCATGTTGAAAAATGCTTAAAAGAAGTTTAGAATTGAAATCAGAAGGAAAAAGAACCAAGAAAACAAATTCTGGAAAAATCTGGAAAATTTCCAGATTTGGCTCGCAGGAGAAGATGAAGGTATGGCGGCTGTAAGACCTGGATTTACAGAGCAAGTTAATTTCCGACTCACGCGTAGAATCAGTGTAAGCGTGACGGGAGATTGCTATTCAAGAAAGATTAATGAAGAAGAAAGTTTAGGAATTGCTTGAGGAATGTGGCATAGTTGTTTTAGGAATTAGTGCGAGGCGTCTGCACATCTGCCTTATGGCGAGAGTGTCCAGAATAGGCTAGTTTCGCTTTTAAAGCAACGTTTAAGTGAGATTTCAAATCCTTGGGAAAATAAGAAGTTCTCTTTATTTTTCCTTCGACCAGTGTTTCATTTCGGAACCCTGGACTGTACGCACGATAGTATTCACTTTTCGGAAGTCCGACGACGCTAATTTCTTTGCTTCGAAACCCTAAATTCAATCACTGGATGAAGACTTTTTCTATTCGGAGCTTTTAACAAAGTTTCCATCCGCGTTGCCAGATTTGTTTCGATGTTTCCAATCTTTCTTCAGAACGAAGTTTTGTCGTCCGACATTCACAGCAAAAAGTAGTTTTTCGGGACAGATTAACTTACACCGCTTTTGGGATTTTAGAGATCGTTTTTCCCAAATGTTAGAGATTTTTTTTGAGTTTTGGAATTCTGTCGCCAGAATCTCTCTTAGAATTCATCGGTGAATGTGCTGCAAGAATTGGAATCGCGAAATTTTCATTTTCCCGCGATTTCACCTTCCCATAAATAGTAAAAAAATCAAAATATCTCCATTTTCTTCCATTGTTGGCCGCGAGTTCAAGGAGAGGAGAGGAGAGAAAAATTTTCGCCGAAACTTGACCGATCTTCGCGCAGTTCGTTCCTACTTCAAGGTATCGAGGTAACTAGCTTGATTCTTACCTCTGATCACTGTTTCTACTGCGTTTCTTTAGCTGTTTCTGTGCTCAAAGTTTCAAGCTTTTCGTAAAACTGTCCGTTTTTCCTGATTTCTCTGTTGGGGTATCTTCTGTACTTGCCCAAGAGGCTAGAACCTTCGTCGGTATTCGCCGATTTTGATCGAATTCTCAAGGATCTGAAAAACTGATTCAAAACCCTTTTTGCGCACATTTCGAAACTTTAATGTCGAAAAGTCGCAATCCGACTTCGTGCCTTTAGGATTAGTTGTTACGAATGTCGTTAGGATCATCACTGTCAAATTTGTTTTCCGAAGTGATAACTTTGAGGTTTTGAGCTTTTATTTTGGACCAAAACGCCCCTGAATAGCCGTATTTCGATACGATCGTCCGAAAATTTTTCCGACAGTTTCTTTGCCTTAGTTTTACCCTAAAACTACCTTGTAAACAGATTAGATCGAAGAAAAAGAGCCGGAGCTCTTTTCTCTTTATGGCCGAGAGCTATTTCAAGGGGGGGGGGAAGTTTTTCGTTTTCGAAAACTTGTCTTTTCGTACCCGATTGTTATATTCTGAAGCTTTAACGCTTTGTCTATCGTTAATTGGCTGTATTGTGATCGAGCTAATCGATTTTGTTTGGTTTTTTGCTTTGTTTTCTCCGAGGTTTAGTTGAAGGAACTTTGGGTTTCGCAGAGCAATTGTGTGAAGGAAACTTAGACCACGAGGCTGGAGCAACTCGAGATTAGGGCAACTTACTATTAGCTATGACTGCATGATAGGCGTCGATAAAATTTGACTTCTGCTTTACTTTGATATTGATTATGATGATGAACTGATGTTATGATGTTTTCCATAACTTATGATATTGAGATGTTATTGAATTGCGCTTTTTGCGCGACTTCGGAGCGAATAATCACTGAACTGATTCCTTTTGATTTTTCGAGTTGGATGAACAACCCTAGGCAAGTCCAAACTCAAGGTTTGAGACTTAGCTATCGTTTATATACTTAGACTTTCCCCGGGAATTCTTTTGGTGGGTTTTTGGAAAACTTAGATTGAATAGAATTTCGAAAACTAGAGACTTTAGAGAATTTAGTATTCAAGAACTAAACTCTTAACCTGACTAATTAAATTCGAAACGTTTTCATTAACGAATGAACCATAGGGAACCTAAAGGGGAAAATGATTGCGAAAGACGGGGAAAAGTCGTCAAGTCTTGAAGTTACTGGGAATTGGGGAAAGCCACTGAGGTGAGCTACGGTGATGATTGAAAGTCACCGAGTACTCTAGTACTCTTGTTGTTGGAGTTGTGTTGTATTGACCGACACTAAACTCTTGGGTTTTGAAATTGGGTTTTGAAATTATGTTTTAAGCTAAACGCTTGTGTTGTGAGGATGATTCGATGTTTGGCTAACCATATTGCATCATGCATCATTCGGTGAAGAACGGGAATGCTTCACCGATGGTGAAGAACGGGAATGCTTCACCAATGCATCATTCGATGAAGAACGGGAATGCTTCATCAAGGATGAAGAACGGGAATGCTTCATCAATAGTGAAGAACGGGAATGCTTCACTAGTGAAGAACGGGAATGCTTCACCAATAGTGAAGAACGGGAATGCTTCACAACTATCCGGATCATATTGATTGCATTTCACGCATACATTCATCCAGACTGGAATTGTGTGCTGTTTGCATTCTTGAATTATTGTTAGAGCCGATAACATGCTAGGAATATATTTTTATATATATATATAATAACATATATATATTCCCCAAACACATGTTGTTTGTATATCTACTCTATTCCGTGAGTTGACCCTAGCGCCTTGGCTTTGGTTTCATGTTTGTGTTTGGGCGGTCGGCCTGCTGCCAGATGTCGACGGTGGATTGGGTTTCGATGGTCTCTCCCTCGGGGGGGATCAGGTTTGAGCTGGTTGACCGACATGCCCCCACCGCTTGGGTGATCGATCTTGTGGGTCATCGGGCGACGTACCGGGGAAGGGTCATGGAGGACCGGACTGACGAGCGTGGACGTCTGACGAAGGGAGTTTTACGACGCATGGAGCTGAGCTTCAACTTGCCAACTTCAGTTCGCTGTGGACTCGGTACCGGGAGGCTAGGTTTAGGCAGGCGTCATATTTTGTGTAGAGCTCTGATTCGTTTTGCTTTTGGGACAGGGTAGGTTCCCGACGCATGGCTTTTCGTGTGGTTCTTTTACTGAGGGATCACAGTGAGTCAGTCGGACTGTAGGGGTCTTTGCTTAGGCCATTTTGAGGCCGACTTTCTTCTAGTGGTTTGTAATTATAATTCTCTCACTCACACTTCTGGATCTGTATATATTTGCCTACGGGCACACTACTTTGGAGTCACTGCGAGTGCGCGTGACGTGGGAGTGCAGCTGAGGCTGTACATGTTTATATATGTTGTACATCGGTTAGTTTAGTTGTTGGGTTATGTCTTCATTTTCTATCGCTTTAATTTTTAAGGAATCAATCGAAAAAAAAAAATTACCTGTTTTCCGCGTAAAGTTTATTTTTAGTTACTAAAGTGACACCTAGAAATCGGGGTGTTACATCGTGGTATCAAAGCTTAGTCGAGTCTTTCGGGAGTCTCTTGGGAATAGGTCTTCTGTGCTAGGTTGTGTGACTCTGCAAAGAGTGAAAATTGATTGTCTGCAGAGCGATTTTCGCTCTATTTGTTTGCGTTACTACTTAAATCATATGGAAAGGTTTGTTTAGTGCTACCGTATGGTTAGTACTAAGTGGATGTTTTATGAGATATAGGATGGTGGACCCTAACCGGATGGCGGAGGCCATAGCTACACTGATCGAGGCAATGATGAACCAGGCTGCGGAAGACGCTTATATGCGCGCTGAAGAGGCTGCACGTGAGCATCACCAACGACTGATGGCGACGGCAATGTATCAACAAAGAGGAATGAACCGAACAGGAGCTGGGGGATCAATGAGGTCAGGTTCCCAAGGCTACAACGGAGGGGAGAGCTATCATCAGTGGGGACCATATCAGCGTTCCGAGGGAAGAGATCTTATCTCAAGAGCGTACAAACCAACGACTGCTGAGACTGGAGGGAAGCCAGATGGTGACAAAGGTGTGACATGTTTTCGTTGCGGAAAGTTTGGGCATTTTGCTAACAAGTGCTCAGTGATTGGACGGAGATGCTTCAAGTGTGACCGAGAGGGGCATCTAGCTGTGAACTGCAAAACACTCCAGGGGGGAACGTCTGACAGTAAGATGAAAGGGAATGATGCTACCGGAGGGACAGGAAACAAGACTTCGGGAAAAACAGTGACGTGTTACAGGTGCAGGAAAGTGGGGCACTACTGTAACAAGTGTCCAGACGGGGGACCTCTATGCTTCAATTGCAACCAACCGGGACATTTCTCCATAGATTGCAAGGCACCCAAGGGCGAATCATCAGGTGATGCTGGGAAAGGAAAACAACTTGCTGCAGAGGAAAGGATTCATACCAAGGAGGGAGCAAGAGCTGAGGAGTTGAACGAGGAAGAACGTGGGAACCATGGTAATATTTTAACTGTTCTCTTATTCTAGAATAACTTATTCTTTTATCTTCGAAACGAGTGTGACGCGCCTAACTTGTATTTACTACTTAGACTATGATCTTATGATTATTATCCCTAGTAGGACCTTATTCGAAGTTGCTCGTGATTTAACTATAGAAGTTACACGAGGTCTAGGATAGCACGCTGAGTTAGGAAGTTGTTTTACCGATGCGTCGATAAGGAAGCTAGGATCTCAGGGAAATTCCTTATGGGTACGATACGTAGGATTTTAGGGCGTTTAGTTCTGAAGCGGAGTCATCAAGGATCTAGAGGGTAGGAGAGACTCAAATGTGCATGGTATTCCAAAAATTCGAGATTGTTGTTGATGTTGTTCTGAAGAGGTACCTGGACTACCGCCAGTACGCGATATAGAGTTTGTGATCGACATTGTACCCGGAACCGAACCGATTTCGATTGCACCTTACCGTATGGCACCTGCGGAGTTAGTAGAGTTGAAATCTCAGTTGGAGGATCTTTCGGCAAAAGGATTCATTCGACCAAGTGTTTCACCGTGGGGAGCGTCAGTGCTTTTAGTCAAGAAGAAAGACGGGAAGTCGAGATTATGTGTGGACTATTGACAACTAAACAAGGCGACGATCAAGAACAGATACCCGTTGCCGAGGATAGATGATTTGATGGATCAATTACGAGGGGCTGCCGTATTTTCCAAGATAGACTTGAAGTCAGGCTATCATCAGATCAGAGTGAAGACTGAGGATATACCGAAGACTGCATTCAGAACACGTTACGGACACTACGAGTACCTAGTGATGCCGTTTGGAGTGACAAATGCACCTGCTGTTTTCATGGATTACATGAACCGCATTTTTCATGAATTCTTATATCGGTCTGGGGTGGTGTTTATTGATGACATACTGATCTATTCGAAGGACGCGAAGGAACATGAAGGACATTTGCGTCAAGTTTTACAAGTGTTGAGAGAGAAAAAGCTGTATGCGAACCCTTCCAAGTGTGAATTCTGGCTGGAGGAAGTCAATTTCTTAGGCCATGTTATTTCAAAGGAAGGCATAGCTGTGGACCCAGCGAAAGTGGAGACTGTTTTGGCTTGGGAGCAACCGAAGACAGTGACAGAAATCAGAAGTTTTGTGGGTTTAGCCGGATATTATAGACGCTTCATTGAGGGATTTGCCAAGATTGTTTGACCTTTGACTCAACTGACGAGGAAGGATCAACCTTTTGCATGGACTGAGGCGTGTGAATCAAGTTTTCAGACACTGAAGGAACGGTTGACGACGTCACCTGTGCTTATTTTGCCACAACCGGAGGAACCTTATGAGGTCTACTGTGATGCTTCGTATCAAGGCTTGGGATGTGTGCTGATGCAACATCGGAAAGTGGTGGCTTATGCTTCGAGCAGTTGAAGACTCACGAGAGGAACTACCCGACTCACGATTTGGAGTTAGCTGCCATTGTGTTTTCGCTTAAAATCTGGAGGCATTATCTCTATGGTTGTACTTTCACGATATTTAGCGATCACAAGAGTCTTAAATACTTGTTCGATCAGAAGGAGTTGAACATGAGGCAAAGAAGATGGATGGAGTTTATCAAGGACTACGAGTTTACGCTGCAATATCACCCTGGGAAGGCAAATGTAGTTGCTGATGCTTTGAGTAGGAAGATGCATGTCTTGTCAATGATGGTTAAAGAGCTGGAGTTACTGGAACAATTTCGAGATATGAGTTTAGGTGTGACACCGTCTGAGGGAAAGTTGAAATTCGGAATGATCAGAATCGCCAGTGGACTGATGGTAGAGATTAAGGAGCAACAACTGCAAGATGCGTTTCTGCTAGAGAAGAGGAACATAGTAATTCAAGGGAAAGACCCGGAATTCAAGATCGGAACTGACGATATCCTACGATGCAAGGACAGAGTTTGTGTACCCAACAATCCAGAATTGAGAAGGCTAATCATGGATGAAGGACACAAGAGCAAATGGAGCATTCATCCGGGAATGACAAAGATGTATCAAGACTTGATACTGAATTTTTGGTGGCCGGGAATGAAGAAACAAGTGGCCGAGTATGTAGCTGCATGTTTGACTTGTCAAAAGGCTAAGGTAGAGCATCAAAGACCTGCTGGTATGCTACAGAGTTTAGACGTGCCAGAATGGAAATGGGATAGCATATCCATGGATTTTGTGGTAGCTTTGCCAAGAACACAGAAGCGACACGATTCGATTTGGGTGATTGTGGATCGTTTAACTAAGTCAGCGCATTTTCCACCAGTGAGAACTACCTACAACGTGGAAAAGTTGGCTGAGATTTATGTGGCGGAGATTGTAAGACTACACGGAGTTCTGACGAGTATGGTGTCTTATCGGGATCCAAAGTTTACTTCGCACTTTTGGGGAGCTCTTCATGATGCGTTAGGAACCAAGCTGAGATTGAGTTCGGCGTATCATCCACAAACTGATGGGCAAACAGAGAGAACTATTCAGTCGCTAGAGGATCTACTACGTGCTTGTGTGTTAGATAACAGAGGAAGCTGGGATGATCTTCTGCCATTGATTGAATTTACATACAACAATAGCTTTCATGCGAGCATTGAGATGGCACCGTATGAAGCTTTGTATGGTCGGAAGTGTAGGTCACCGTTGTGTTGGTATCAAGATGGGGAGAGTTTGTTGATTGGGCCAGAATTGCTGCAACAGACGACTGAGAAGGTTAAGCAGATCAGAGAAAAGATCAGAGCTTCACAAAGAAGACAGAAGAGTTATGCTGATCAGAGGCGCAGAACCCTAGAGTTTGAAGAGGGCGACCATGTGTTTCTACGAGTAACTCAGACTACGGGGGTTGGACGAGCTATTAAGTCAAGGAAGCTCACGCCAAAATTCATTGGACCTTATCAAATCACTCGACGTGTTAGACCAGTTGCGTATCAAATTGCGCTACCACCGTTTCAACATTCATGATGTATTTCATGTGTCGCAGTTGAGGAAGTACATTCCAGACCCGACTCATGTAATCGAGCCAGACAATGTTGAACTGAAGGATGATTTGACCTTTGAGGCACTGCCAGTGAGTATTGGGGATAGAAGAGTGAAACAGCTGAGAGGGAAGCAGATTGCGTTAGTGAAGGTGATATGGAACAACAATACGGGAGACGCTACATGGGAATTGGAAGACAAGATCAAGGAACTGTGTCCCGGACTTTTCACAGAACTCTGAGTTTCGAGGACGAAACTTTCTTTTTGGAGGGGAGTATTGTAAGACCTGGATTTACAGAGCAAGTTAATTTCCGACTCACGCGTAGAATCAGTGTAAGCGTGACGGGAGTTTGCTGTTCGAGAAAGATTAATGAAGAAGAAAGTTCAGGAATTGCTTGAGGAATGTGGCATAGTTGTTTTAGGAATTAGTGCGAGGCGTCTGCACACCTGCCTTATGGCGAGAGTGTCCAGAATAGGCTAGTTTCGCTTTTAAAGCAACGTTTAAGTGAGATTTCAAATCCTTGGGAAAATAAGAAGTTCTCTTTATTTTTCCTTCGACCAGTGTTTCATTTCGGAACCCTGGACTGTACGCACGATAGTATTCACTTTTCGGAAGTCCGACGACGCTAATTTCTTTGCTTCGAAACCCTAAATTCAATCACTGGATGAAGACATTTTCTATTCAGAGCTTTTAACGAAGTTTCCGTCCGCGTTGCCAGATTTGTTTCGATGTTTCCAATCTTTCTTCAGAACGAAGTTTTGTCGTCCGACATTCACAGCAAAAAGTAGTTTTTCGGGACAGATTAACTTACACCGCTTTTGGGATTTTAGAGATCGTTTTTCCCAAATGTTAGAGATTTGTTTTGAGTTCTGGAATTCTGTCGCCAGAATCTCTCTTAGAATTCATCGGTGAATGTGCTGCAAAAATCGGAATCGCGAAATTTTCATTTTCCCGCGATTTCACCTTCCTATAAATAGTAAAAAAATCAAAATATCTCCATTTTCTTCCATTGTTGGCCGCGAGTTCAAGGAGAGGAGAGGAGAGAAAATTTTTCGCCGAAACTTGACCGATCTTCCCGCAGTTCGTTCCTACTTCAAGGTATCGAGGTAACTAGCTTGATTCTTACCTCTGATCACTGTTTCTGTTTCTTTAGCTGTTTCTGTGCTCAAAGTTTCGAGCTTTTCGTAAAACTGTCCGTTTTTCCTGATTTCTCTGTTGGGGTATCTTCTGTACTGCCCAAGAGGCTAGAACCTTCGTCGGTATTCGCCGATTTTGATCGAATTGTCAAGGATCTGAAAAACTGATTCAAAACCCTTTTTGCGCACATTTCGAAACTTTAATGTCGAAAAGTCGCAATCGGACTTCGTGCCTTTAGGATTAGTTGTTACGAATGTCGTTAGGATCATCGCTGTCAAATTTGTTTTCCGAAGTGATAACTTTGAGGTTTTGAGCTTTTATTTTGGACCAAAACGCCCCTGAATAGCCGTATTTCGATCCGATCGTCCGAAAATTTTTCCGACAGTTTCTTTGCCTTAGTTTTACCCTAAAACTACCTTGTAAACAGATTAGATCGAAGAAAAAGAGCCGGAGCTCTTTTCTCTTTATGGCCGAGAGCTATTTCAAGGGGGGGGGGGAGTTTTTCGTTTTCGAAAACTTGTCTTTTCATACCCGATTGTTATATTCTGAAGCTTTAACGCTTTGTCTATCGTTAATTGGCTGTATTGTGATCGAGCTAATCGATTTTGTTTGGATTTTTGCTTTGTTTTCTCCGAGGTTCAGTTGAAGGAACTTTGGGTTTCGCAGAGCAATTGTGTGAAGGAAACTTAGACCACGAGGCTGGAGCAACTCGAGGTTAGGGAAACTTACTATTAGCTATGACTGCATGATAGGCGTCGATAAAATTCGACTTCTGCTTTACTTTGATATTGATTATGATGATGAACTGATGTTATGATGTTTTCCATAACTTATGTTATTGAGATGTTATTGAATTGCGCTTTTTGACGCGACTTCGGAGCGAAGAATCACTGAACTGATTCCTTTTGATTTTTCGAGTTGGATGAACAACCCTAGGCAAGTCCAAACTCAAGGTTTGAGACTTAGCTATTGTTTATATACTTAGACTTTCCCCGGGAATTCTTTTGGTGGGTTTTTGGAAAACTTAGAATGAATAGAATTTCGAAAACTAGAGACTTTAGAGAATTTAGTATTCAAGAACTAAACTCATAACCTGACTAATTAAATTCGAAACTTTTTCATTAACGATAGGGAACCTAAAGGGGAAAATGATTGCGAAAGACGGGGAAAAGTCGTCAAGTTTTGAAGTTACTGGGAATTGGGGAAAGCCACTGAGGTAAGCTACGGTGATGATTGAAAGTCACCGAGTACTCTAGTACTCTTGTTGTTGGAGTTGTGTTGTATTGACCGACACTAAACTATTGGGTTTTGAAAGTAAAGAACGGGAATGCTTCACCAATAGTGAAGAACGGGAATGCTTCACAACTATCCGGATCATATTGATTGCATTTCACGCATGCATTCATCCTGACTGGAATTGTGTGCTGTTTGCATTACTGAATTATTGTTAGAGCCGATAACATGCTAATAATATATTTTTATATATATATAATAACATATATATATTCCCTAATCACATGTTGTTTGTATATCTACTCTATTCCGTGAGTTGACCCAAGCGCCTTGGCTTTGGTTTCATGTTTGTGTTTGGGCGGTCGGCCTGCTGCCAGATGTCGACGGTGGATTAGGTTTCGATGGTCTCTCCCTCGGGGGGATCAGGTTTGAGCTGGTTGACCGACATGCCCCCACCGCTTGGGTGATCGATCTTGTAGGTCATCGGGCGACGTACCGGGGAAGGGTCATGGAGGACCGGACTGACGAGCGTGGATGTCTGACAAAGGGAGTTTTACGACGCATGGAGCTGAGCTTCAACTTGCCAACTTCAGTTCGCTGTGGACTCGGTACCGGGAGGGTAGGTTTAGGCAGGCGTCATATTTTGTGTAGAGCTCTGATTCGTTTTGCTTTTGGGACAGGGTAGGTTCCCGACGCATGGCTTTTTGTGTGGTTCTTTTACTGAGGGATCACAGTGAGTCAGTCGGACTGTAGTGGTCTTTGCTTAGGCCATTTTGAGGCCGACTTTCTTCTAGTGGTTTGTAATTATAATTCTCTCACTCACACTTCTGGATCTGTATATATTTGCCTACAGGCACACTACTTTGGAGTCACTGCGAGTGCGCGTGACGTGGGAGTGCAGCTGAGGCTGTACATGTTTATATATGTTGTACATCGGTTAGTTTAGTTGCTGGGTTATGTCTTCATTTTCTATCGCTTTAATTTTTAAGGAATCAATCGGAAAAAAAAAAATTACCTGTTTTCCGCGTAAAGTTTATTTTTAGTTACTAAAGTGACACTTGGAAATCGGGGTGTTACATCGGCGGCCGCGGCGGAGTTCCTCGTCGGAGATGAACAGAGCACGAAGGCTGATGCGTATTTCTTCCATAGAAACAACGGTGGTGGAATTGTCACAATCAGAGGTCAGACGAGGGAGAAAAACACATTTTAAGTTCGTGATTCTCACCGGAAAACTAATGCTCATGGTGGCTGTCATGAACACGACGAACAGGTTGAAGATTGAGCCCAAAAACTGTCCAAATCAACCCAAAATTTCATGGAAATTTCAAGATTCACTATTTAGAAGGTCAGAAAAACGATGTGTAATAACTAGACCTCTTTCATCTCTCGAACTCATTTATATTCCTTGTGAAGTCACGGTCCCGACAAGTGGTGTTACAGCTTTGGTGATGACTTGAGGTGGCCAGAATGGTGATTTTCGAAAATCACTCATTTTTAAAAATGCTTGAAATGAAAATCTAAGATCATAGATGGAATTTGAAACAGAGCCCGGACGGAACCACACTCCCCCCACTTGTCGGTGAGGTTACTGGAGAGTGAGCCCAGTCTCAGCCACGCGCCCACTCGCGCTGGAGGAAGAAGGAGAGTGGTGGCCACTCTCGGGTGTGAAACACACTCGCTGATGACGTCAGGCTATCAGCGACAGAAATGTTTGTCGCTAATCGCGAGGGAACATGATAATCCGTCGTTAACTGCTTAACATTTATTTCCATCCCCTCGCTTTGAGAGGGATATTTTCGTCGCAAATAGCGACAAAAAAAGGGCTGATACAGCAAACAAATTAGCGACAGATTATTTCGTCTCTGATAGCCTGACGTCATCAACGAGTGTGTTTCACACCCGAGAGTGGTCACCACTCTCCTTCTTCCTCCAGCGCGAGTGGGGCGGGTGGCTGAGAGTGGGCTCATTCTCCGGTCACCTCGCGGGCAAGTGGGGGAGAGTGTGGTGCCGTCCGGGCTCCGTTTGAGATTCCGGAACCTGTTCCGGACTCGTCTCGGTTAATAGGGTCATTAGAATAGATAACCCAAGATGGAGACTATAGAACAACTAATCTTTGATTAAGAGAGTCACTATTACCTAATCCTAATTTAGTCACGACTATATAATAACAAACCCTTGTTTAACTAGGATTATAGAATAACTAACCTTTGGTTAAGAGGTCATCAAAATATATAACCATAGTTTAACTGGAACTATAGTTTATTTAACCTTGGCTAAAGAGGGTCATTAGAATAACTAACCCTAGTTTAACCGAGACTATAATATAACTAACTTCGGTTAAGAAGGTCATTGGAATACATATGTGCCTACATGTCATTGTCTGAGGGAGATTGTCTGTAATGCCCCGATTTCTCAAGTGTCACACAGTAACCAACTTAGCCATTTTCACAAAGAATTTTCGCCGTTCAATTATTAATCTTGATTTAATGACCAAAAATTCAATTATTGCGAAACTTAACCTTTACGACTAGACTTTGCGGAATAAAGACGACAAGCATTTCTGAATAAGATAATCGTAATTAAAAGAAATTATAATCTCAAGTACATAAATAACCCTTGGGCTGAAGCCCTACATCAACGTACGTCAAAATAAAATCCTAGAAATATAAAGATAGTAATGGTTCAATACGGACTCTCAGTCCCACAGAAAGGAAAACTCTAAACCAGATCCCGCTTCTGAACATCAGCTTCCGCTTCACTCGGCCTCTTCTTGGACTGCTCCAGCTTTATCACGCTTTTCCAAGGTCCCAACCTAAAGCAACTTGGACGCCCAGGAATACGCTGTGCACAGACTCCCGGCTTGGCCTCTGGTGGTGAAGGCTCCACTGCCTCCTCCTCCTCGATCAACGGTGACTCCACTGTGGTGTCCTCTGAAGGGTCTTCTGTCGAGTCCTCCGAAGGGTCTTCTTCTTCCTCGTCCCCATGAAACCTAGCTGGAGGATGCGGAAACATAACTGACCCATCCCTGAGGATCTGACTCTCTATGACCGTCCCCGTTCTGTTTCTTCCCAAGAGCACTGCATCGCCGACATAGATCCTCTGAACTCTGGAATTGTCGGTCTCCCAGAGTCGGTCTTCCTTTGGCCTATCCAGAACGATCTCCCACCTCGTGATAGACTCCACATCCTTGGAGGTTGGCATCTACCCCCCCCCCCCCCCAAAATAAACACATAAAACAAATAACAGGGTCAGGTCCAACATAAATAATAATATCAAAATCGACAGTACACAATATAAGTACGTTATATGTCTTTTATGGGTATAAAGTCAGTTAGTCAGTTACTAACGAAATCTCACATCATACAACCCACCAAACCTTCCTTGGCCAATCACATACATCTGCAGATGTACAAATCACGTAAAGCTGCAATACTTCACAAAATATCATGGTGACCGCAGTCAACCAAATCACGTGGAGCCGCAATGATCCACAAAAGTCTCACGGTGACCGCAGTCAACCAAACTACGTGGAGCCGCAATGATCCACAAAATTCTCCCTCGCGTGCAAGCCCATCGTTCTCATGGTACATAGTCTCACCTAGACCTATGTTCCATTAAATATCTCATTTACTTGCAAGCGATTAATCACGTTTCTCTTTGTTTAAGGCTCTAATGTCATCCTAGAGTCTTACAATTTTCAACGTCGAATAAAAATAACGACAAAGCAATCATAGTCACATTGGGAATTACTGCTAGGTGAGCGACCCTTTGTGACAATTTCTTGAATAAGCATATTATATCGCAAATCCATAACCATAATCATAATTTGCATGCCTTTCAACCACATAATCATAGAAAATTAATTAAATGAGTTGCCTAACGACTTGCGCATTGAAAAGAAGAAAAAGTGTGGCTCGAACCCTAAGAAATAGGTTCGGCCGAACCATGAACAAGGCTCTAGGGTTTTCAAGAATTCTTTTCTTCCTCCTTTTCAAACTCACAAGCACTAGGCCAGCCCCCAATCATCACTCTAGTCACACAAAATTCTCAGATTTGATCAAGTACCGAACATTAGGTTATGACAAGTGAAATAGTAAGCCAAAATAGCAAGATGTCATAGTAAATTCACATAAAATCATAGATCATGGCATGGGCAACGAATAGAGGTTTGTATGCATGGTATTTCAAGGTAGAAAATCCAGCAAGCATCACCAATACAAAAACTCATGCAAAACTATCATGTTCATAGCTTTCCTCATGGCAAATCATGGCAATTTCCCTAGTCAGGCTACCTAACCTAGACCAGCCCTTACCTTGAGTGTTTGGTGATGAAAAGAAGTGAAAGATGAAGTATGAAGAAAGCTATTCCTTGCTGTCCCTCTCTGGCTTGCTCAATCTTACCCTCCTTCCCTTGGTCTCTCTCTCTCTCTCTCGCGTGTGCTTCTTCTCCTTCTCTCTCGATCTCTCGCTCGTTTCTCTCTTTCTTTCTCACTTTTCTATCTTCTTTCTTGCTGTGTGTTTACGTGAAAGATAGCATGGGAGGTTTCTACTTCTGTTTGTAAAAAGAAAAATAAGGATTCCCCCCTATTCCTCTAGTGTAGCCGGCGGCCAACAAGGGAATGGGCTAGGGTTTTCTTTCTTTTTCTCTTCTCCTTTCACTCTTGGCCCAAGCCCAAAATTTAATTGGTCAACTAATAAATCAGAAGTTAACTCCTTTTTAATCACCAATTAATCTGAATAAAAGGCAATTACAACACAAAACCCCTCCCCCAAGCAACTATGTGGCCGGCGGTCACAAGGAGGTTTTAGGGTTTTCCAAAACCCTAATCTCCTAAGCCCAAACCAAGCTTAGCCCACTTAGGTCTTTCTCATACTCCACTTCAGCCCATAACCTCTGATTAGATAATTAACCCACAATTAATCACTAATCAAAAGGTTTAACACAAAAATATAATTTCTTTCACGAGTTGGTTATCATTACTTAGGTACCCAACTGGCCGCCGAGTAGGGCATTCAAAGCTTAGCCCGCGTTGGAGTGAGAAGGACGCGACGTTCTGGAGATTGCCTAGATTCAGGAAGCCAACTTTTTTGGGAACGGGCCAGAAAGAAAGAAAGGACAAGTGAGCGGCGGAGCAACAAGGTTTTCAGCATGGGGGCAGCAAGCGGAAGGTAGGGAAAAGGAGCTCGACTTATCGCCGCACGGATAAAAAGAAGGGAAAAGTGGGGTATTGGAAACCCATGGGGGCGACAATTGTTAAGCTAAGGGCAACTAAGCGCGACAAGGGAAAATGTAAGATATGCGAGAACCCGCGTTACTCTGGGGCGAGCTGGCGGAGGGGCCAGCCCTACTATGACAACGATTGGGAGGCGAGCACGTCGAGGACGAAGGATGAGGTGCTTGGCGTGGTGCTCTAATTTGGGGAAAGGCCAAGGACAGGAGCAGGAATGCGGCAAGAGGGTGGAAAAATTAGGATAAAAATAAAGATGCACTATTTTTCTCCATCGCGGGAGTTTTTTAATGAGGCATCCCTCAGTAAATGTAAAATCTCATTTTACGATCAAATACAAAAAGGATATTCCCAGCAATACTCCTAGCTCGACTAAATCATCAATGTCGCCTGGTGGGAAAATTTCCTGAAGGTGGCGATCCCAACACGACCTTGATGTCTGGGGATCGCTCCGAAAAGTTCGGCGTGAACCGCTGCTACACGCTTAGCAATTCAACCAAAATATCACGGTCGCCTGGTGGGAAAAATTCCCTGAAGGTGGCGATCCCAACACGACCTTGATGTCTGGGGATCGCTTCGGAAAGTCCAGCACGAACCGCTGATCACTCGTTGGCGATGTGTGGGGATAAGTTACTTATCCCAAAAGTCTTCCCGAAATATGGGTGAGCAAATCCTCCCTGAAATATGGGCTAGAACCCAAAGTTGGGCTAAGTCTCGGGCAACCCATATGGCCATTGGGCCCCGAGCAGTCATAAATCCTTGCCAGGACAAAACTGGCAAGGCCACACCTGATCTTACGGGAAATACGGTGTGAATAAAGCCTCGGTTCAAAACTGAGCAAAAGTCCTAGCTTTCTTTGGCACACACTCAAAATCGCTACACGACGACTAAACCCAAAGGCGTAAAACAGACGAATAAATGAAATATGGCAGTGCGGTGAATGAAATAAGACAGGCGAAAGTATAGCAAAATTTTGTTCATTAACGCGAAACAACATTAGGTACAAAGGGGTAAGGAAAAAGCAATATAGAACATTTAAGTTATATTAACATCAGGCGTTTTCCCTGCGTTTTCAGCAGTCGCAAAGTATGCGACGTCAAAGCGTAGAGGATCGTCAGGGCCGACCAAACCCTCGGGGGTAATCTTCTCGAAGGCTCCCATTCTGCTGAGGTCTATTCCCTCATAAAGGTACTGAACCTGGGCTTTGGCAAGAAAGAAACCGTGACCGCGCCCGTCTACAACCTCAACAGCAGCTTCGACCTCCAGCCTCGCTCGAAGGGTTTTGGCTTCAGAGACCGCCCGGGTTTCCATTTCCGCAACAGCTTTGGTTTTGGTCGCGAGTTGATTCTTCACTTCGGCGATAGTCTCATTCGACAGCGCCAACTCGCTGCGCAGGGCCGCTATCTCTTCATCCTAGGCGACACAGGCGACCCTACTCATGGCGATTGCCTGGTTCTTCGCCTCCAACTCCTTCTGGAAATCGTCGTGCTCGTCCTTTAAGTCCTCCATTCTCTCTTCACAAGCGAATAAGTCGGCCTCTCGACCGTTCATCTCGATTCCCAAGTTGGTCAGCTTGGTGGTTACTTGGGCTGCCACCTGAGTCAGCAACCTGTCACGCTTTCTGTACGCCTCAAGTGTGGCGAGACGGTAACTTTCAACCTTCTGGCGGAGCTCTTCAACTTCAGTCGCAGAAGCTAAATCCTGGGATAACTGGGCAAAGAGGCACCCCGCGCGCAGGAGGCTTGAGATGGCTTCTTCCGCCACGCCTTCAAGATCGGAATTCTCAGCTCCTCTCAAGTTATCAAAGAAAGGATCAGACAACATGAAGTCGACAGGTGTGGGTTCCTGGTTTGGAGGGGAGTTTTCTTCCTCAACAGCGATCGGATGACTGACAGCAGAGAATAGGGGCGAAGAGAGGGCGAGACAGTAGGAGCT
The DNA here is from genome assembly GCF_012489685.1 of Lotus japonicus. Classification (NCBI taxonomy): domain Eukaryota; kingdom Viridiplantae; phylum Streptophyta; class Magnoliopsida; order Fabales; family Fabaceae; genus Lotus; species Lotus japonicus. Next base: position 38,113,059 of record NC_080045.1, on the reverse strand, counting down.
TGATCCTTTTCGTTACGAGCCGCTTCACGAGTGGGGGAAGCTCTGGGAGAGCTTACCTTAGCCTGTTGGGATGCATGGTCAGAAAAGGATACTGTTTGGGTAGGATCAAGAGCAGCGTTCTCGGAGACGCCTAGGCCAGCGAGAGACTCCTTAAGAAGGGGCAAGGTTTCCGCCTCGAGCCTTTGGGGTTCGGTGCGTCCTCGCCCTGTTCCAGCACGTCCTGGCGAGGAGTAGATGTTTTGACGGTTTTGACCCCCTTGGTTCTCTTTTTCCTTTTCTTCAGAAGGGGGGGGGGGCTATGGTTCCGCGTCAGCTTCTTTGGATTTGTGGGAATCTTCCTCCAAAGAGGGAAGAGTGGTGTTGATGGTAGAACCCGGTGCTGGTTCGTCAGTCTCCGGAGGAATGACAGTATCAGGCGTGGGTTCGCTAGACTCAGAGACTACAGTATGTGGCATTGCTCCGCCGGCCTCAAGAGAGGGCGGCGCAGGCACAACTGGTGCGGATCTGGGTACCTGTTTCCTTGGGGAGGGGGCGGTGGCCTCGGCGTCGGCATCCGCGGCAGTATGTTTCCTCTTACTTCCGTTGGTGTTGAAGACAAGAGGAAATTCGACGGTTGCGGTGGCTAGGGCACGCTCCAGTTCGGTTTTAGTAAAATTCATTCCTCCCAGGAATGAACCAAGGGTGTTCTTGCGAGCGGCCTCGAGCAATTGGGAGCACTCAAGGACCGGAAGCCCAGCGAGAAGGCTAAGGATGATTTTATCTCCATCACTCAACGACGCATCTGACGGCGGCGGAACATCGCGAGGGTTCTTGGTCCAGTAGAAGGGAAACAGGGCAGTCCCGTCCCGAAGGGTAAAAGCCTCAGGATAGGTGGGATGCACGGTTATATGGAAGTACCGGCGCCCGGGTCCCATCTTGACGTTGCTCTTGTAGGGGTAAAGACGCTGGCGGCTCGTGCGTAATTTCAGGGAAACCCACCATGGGGTTTTGGTTTTTAGGGACTTCGGCTCCATGGCGTAGAAGTAAAAGAAGTGGGCGGTTTTTGGTTCAAGGCCAACGGCATCGCAAAGAATCTCAAAACAGCGAGCGAAGGTCCAGAACAGAGATGACTGCAGAGCAGAAGAAGCTTTACTCACTGCATCATAAAGCTAGAACCATTCTTCTCAGTGCTATTTCTTATGAAGAATATCAAAAGATCACAGATCCTGAGTATGCTAAGGGTATCTTTGATTCCTTGAAGATGACCCATGAAGGAAACAAGAAGGTGAAGGAGTCAAAGGCATTGGCCTCTATCAGAAAGTATGAATCCTTCCAGATGGAATCCAGTGAGTCCATTGAGGGCACGTTCTCCAGATTTCAGCTACTCATTGCTGGAATTAGACCTCTCAACAAGAGCTACACAATTGCTGATCATGTCATGAGAATTCTTAGAGGCCTTCCTGAAAGCTGGATGCCTCTGATAACTTCCTTGGAGCTCACAAGAGATGTTGATCAGATAAGTCTGGAAGAACTCATAAGCATACTAAAGTGTCATGAACTGAAGCGTGCTGAACATCAGGATCAGAAGAAGAAGTCTATAGCCTTGAAATCCAAATCTGAAATGGCTAAAGCTCTCCAAGCAGAAGAAGAAGAAGAATCTGAAGAAGCCTCTGAAGGTTCTGATGAGGATGAGCTGACTCTGATCTCCAGAAGGCTTAACTGCATCTGGAAGCACAGGCAGAGCAAGTACAAAGGCTCTGGAAATAATAAAGGAAAGAATGAATCTTCATCTGGTCCATAAAGGTGCTCCATCATGAGCCATCTTGGTAAATTCCTCCATTGCTTCAACCGCAAGCTTCAGAATGCAAGTTTTCTCAGATTCAGTAAAAGTAGAGTTGGTAATTGACCTTTGAGGGTCATTGGTACCACCATGAACTTGTTCTACCATGCTTGATTGCGGAATATAGCTGATGACCCGGGTTTATATGATGTTTTTAGGGTTTTTCTTTGTTAGTTTTGAGTCTTTTTCTTATGTCTCATGTAGTGTTTCATGCATTTTCATGCATTTTAACTTTTATTTGTGCATTTGCATTAGTTTAGTAATTTTGTAGTTTTATAAGGGCTTTAGTTGCATTTTAGTATAGTTTGAGTCTTTTGTTAATTGTCATTAGTTTTGAGTCCCTTGTGCAATTAAATGGTTAGTATTCTTGATATTTTTCCTTGAGCTTTGATGAGAGTAATCAAGTCTGAAACTGAAGAAGAAGGAAGGTCAAGAAGCTTGGTGAATTGAAGGGAGGTTTAAAGAGGCATAAAGAGGAGTTAAAATGAAGATCAAGGGACTTTCCAGCGAGTCTGAGCGCCTAGGCATGCTCCATTGGCGCCTAGGCGCCAATTGCCATGTTCCAGAAATTGGAATTGGCGCCTAGGCGCTCTGAATTGGCGCTCAGGCGCTCTGGAAGCTCAAGCCCTCTGAATTGGCGCCTAGGCGCCAATTACCTTCTAGAGGCAATTTTTCAGCATGGAATTGGCGCTCAGGCGCTCTGACTTGGCGCCTGAGCGCCCGGAACAGCCCAAACTCGGGATTTTTGCCTATAAATAGGATTTTAGTCATTTTCTTTTTTAATCTTGGATACTACTTTCATTTTTACATAAACTCAGTGGTAGAGGAGCTTCTAGGAGAGTGTGAGAGGGCTTCTAAGCTTGTAATTCAGGTTTTTAGCCAAGCAATCTCTCTTTCTATTGCTTTGGTTTTCTTTGTAAGACTTTTTATATTTGAGTTATAATCTTAAGTTCTTTCCCACATGTTCTTCTTCTTTTCTTGAATCCCATATTCTGAATTTCAATCTAAGCTTGTATGCATGCTTGCTTTATGCTTTTCTATAATCAGAATGGAAGTTTGTTATAGATTAGGGAACCAATTTGGGATTACCCCTTCTTTACTTGCTACTAGGAATAGAGGAAGGGTTGGGGTTTGATGGCCTGAAATTGCATGATCTAAAACCTCATATAAATGACTAAGTACACAAGGAATTGGGCTTAGCTTTTAGTATGAGAGAATTGCTTATGTGAGGAATCAATAAGTGAGTAACTAGGCTATATCATCAAGGAGAGGTCCATGAGAACATGTGCTTAGAATGATGTACTTGAATTGACTAGTTGAACAAGAACCCAAAGCATGTTATTTTCTGAATTGTCTTTTTATTTTTCCTTTTCCTTATTTCTACTTCCACATATCTCTTATTCAATAATACAAATCTTCATACTCAAGGCTTAAGCTGAATTTAGTCACTCACAATCCCTGTGGTTCGATATTTAAAATCGGGTGGATTCCGTACACTTGCGGATTTACCAACAATAGCTAACAACATCAAGAGATTGTGAAGGCATTGAGTTATGAGGTGACGACGATGGTGGCAGGTTAGAGAATGACGCCTTGGCCAGATTTCCAGCAATTTTTGCTATCTTTTCAATCTAAAAGTAAAATAAAGAAAGAAAGGACTTTAGTTTAGTTCATCAAAGAGGATGTAATGAGAGATAAAAAAAATTATTAGAGATAAAACTGTGGTACATACATCTTCTTTCAGTCTAGCATTCTCGATCATCAACTGCTGCTTTTCAAAGGACATTTGACCAACATAAGGTTGGCCTCTACAACCAGCGCATTTCAGATTATTCAACGCCTCCTTGTACTTCAGAGTCTCAATGTGAAGCTTTTCATTCTCAGCAATCAAAATAGTATTATTATGACGTTCCAACATAGCCTACATGGTTTGTTTAAGACAAGCCAAACAAATTTTTGGAAAAGATCTATTCACACCACAAATCTAGTTATACTTATAGAAAGATAAAAGCAGAAGACAGAGAGATTAGGGGATATGATAAGTGTTTGATATAAAAAAAGAGATATAAGAAAGCAAAATGAGTGTAAATGATATGCAAAATAAATCGAGTGTTAATGTATAAAAAATCACATTGGTATAGATAAAAATAAAGGAAAGAGAAGTTAAATATGATGGACGACTGGTAAGATAAGGAAAAAGATAAAAAAAAATTGAGAAAAAAATATGGAAAAGACAGTGAGTTAGAGATGAAAACTCATGCTGACATTGACTTAAAATTTAATGCAACTATTGTAGAAGATTATAAAGGTTATTAATTTACCTTCATCTGGCTGCGCTTATTTTGGAACCAAAACTTTACTTGTGTGGAATCTAACCCGAGTGAATTGCCAAGCTCTCTTCTCTGCTTTTCATCTGGGTAAGGGTACTCCTTGAAGAAGCTAACAAGAGCAGAGTTGAGTTATTAGCAAAGAGAAGTAAGAAAATTTGGATGTCCTATTAGATAAGAAGAAGAAAAAAGGTGGTGCATTGGAACCCCACTTTTCCATCACTTCTATCTGGCGTTGTGTGTGGTGGGTATGATGATATATGTTAAGTCGTTGATTTGGTTCTTGGACTTTGATGGTGTTGTCATCGGAAGCAAGAGGAGCTTCTTCCACATTCTGGATAGCTAATGCTCCAGGTTGTTCACCATCTTTATTACTGTCACCATATGATGAGGTCAATGTTTTTTGCTGGGATGATGACACGTTATGATTGACTTGTTGAGTTTCATTGTTCAACATTGGTTCCATGGTGTCCTTGTGCTTTTAGAAAATATTTTATTCTCTAATCTGCCAAAACATGTAGTAAAATACCTCAAAGGAAGTGAAAACACAAACCAAGACATAAGGGTACGCAGTCTCAAAATTTATTTTATTTTATATTTTTACTAAATGGTGACATAGATACGTGAAGGAAAAAAATTAAATAAGTGAAAAGAAACTAATTTGGAATCTTTTATATAAAAGTTAGTTTTCTCAAACAATTCAACATCAAGTTCTTGTTTTTCAAGTGTGAATCTTGAAAGAAAATGTTTATAAGATAAAACATGAAGAAATAAAACAAAAAAGGAGCTCACCTGAATTCCTTCTTCCACTTCAAAACATTGAACTGATCAGAGCAACACTGTTGTGAAATTCTTGCTGTTGTGAAATTCTGCAATCACACTCACTAATATTTATAACTATAAGGACCCCTTAAATTATATGTGCTAGCATTGACTTTGCATTGCACTTTGTTGTAACAAATATTTATGACAATACTTATTACTAATTAATGACTCTTTATATTATTGATTGTAGTAACTATTTAATTATTATACTTCTCAATTTCTTATATGTTAAATATTTAAATAAAATAAAATACTATCATCAATCACATGGAGAAAAAAATTAAAAAACATAAAATGAAAATAATAAGTATAGTTAGACGGGTACACAGTTTAAAAATTTGTTTTATTTTTATTTTTATTAAATGGTGACATAGATACGTGAAGGTAGAAACTTAAATAATTGAAAAAAATACTGATTTGGAATCATTTATTTTCCAAATTTGAAATGAATAAACTAACTTCCATAATTTTTAGTTTCATTCATGATTTGTAGCAGACATTAATTCGAGGACTACTACATGATTTCTAAAATAAGAACAAGAATAAAGTTACATATACATAATGTTTTAGAACAAGAAAGAAAGAAAGAAAAGTTCCCTCACATCTTATAAATTATTTAGAAAAAAATTGTTAACTTCTCAATTCCACCCACATAGTAAAGAAAGATAAGAATAAAAGAGAGAAGGGAGAGAAATAATGTGTGAAGTGATATGAAAAGAAGTAAGAAATAAGAAGAAAATGTGGGTGAAAATAAGATTAAAGTGAAGGAACCGTTGTTCCAGAATTTCAATATTCTTTAATAAAAGTGTTAGTTTTCTCAGTCTATTCAAATTCATGTTCTTATCTTTCAAAATCTTGTACACAAAAGTTTATAAGAAGAAAAAACATGAAGACATTAAAGAAATGACGATCTCACCTGAATTCCTTCTTAAATCGCTGACTCCCCTTCAAAAGCGCACAACTGATCAAAGCAACATTGTTGTAAAATTCATGTTGTTGTGAAATTCTTCAATCACACTAACCAATATTATAACAATAAGAGTGTAAGGATGATCTGTCTTTCGAGACATTCATGACGTATTCCACGTGTCACAACTGAGGAAATATATTGCGGATCCGACACATGTTATCGAGCTGGATGACATAGAGTTGAAGGATGATCTGTCTTTCTAGACACCGCCAATTAGCATTGGTGACACCAGGATAAAACAGTTGAGAGGAAAAGAGATCGAGTTAGTGAAGGTCATATGGAACAAAGACTCAAGAACAGTATCCAGAACTTTTTACTAACCCTTAAGTTTCGAGGTCGAAACTTTCTTTTTGGAGGGTAGTAATGTAAGACCCAAGTTTTTAAGCTTATGCTAAGTGAATAAAATCTTATTCACGATTAGGGTTGATGTATTGTGAAGGGAAACATGAACAAGAGTTTATTAAACGAAATAAAATTATGAAGGAGAAAGTTCAGGAAAAGTCTAAGGATTGTATCATGATCGATAAAAGTTATAGCTCGATCGTTACACACTTAACCTAGGGCAGAAACCCTAGTAAATAGCTAGTTTTCACTTATAGGCACGACGGAAGTTAATTCCAAAAATCTTCAAAGAAATGTTAGAACTTCTCTTATTCCATATATAACAATCGTTTCAAGGCGAAACTCTAGGATCTACGAACGTCCGATTCCAATCATCGGAAGTTTGCCGAAACCAAAACCCTGGTATTTCAAAAACCATAGAATCACCCGACAATGAAGACTTTCTCTATTCAGAACATCAAATGAAGTTTCCACACGCATACACCCTTTTCTCTTGATGATTTCAATCTTTCTTCAGAAGGAAGTTTTCTATTCCGACATTCGATGCAAAAAGCAACTTATCGGGTAAAATAGTTTTACACCGACTTTGCATTAGTTACCAAAAATACAAGGAGACCTCATTTTAGTTTTGGAATTCTTTCGCCAAAACATATCTTAGAATTCACGGAGAATGAAGCCAGAAAAATCAGATTCGCGAAACTTTCATTTTACCGCGTTTTGCCAACCTCTATATATAGCAAGAAAGGTGAGAAAAATCACAAAAACTCCTCCATTTTCTCTCCAAGGCCGCGAGCTCCATAGAAGGAAGAGGAAGAAGAGATTTTGTTCATTTCTTGCTTGATCGTCGATTAATCAGTTGCTACTTCAAGGTTTCGAGGTATAGTCGCTAATCCTTACCTCTGATCGCTTTTTCCATAGCTTTTCTCTATGTCTTTCTGTGCTCATAGTTTTGAGGTTTTTGCCAAACTATCCTGATAATTCCATTTTTGATTCTAAACACCTTCCCTACGTGCCCAAGAGCATGATTCTCTAATAATACTCCGCCGATTCTCGAAAAACTACCGTCGAGTTTCAATTCTAGTGAAAATACCCATTTTGGGGCAAAGCTTCGTCCTTTGGACTGAAAACTATCGCCTTAGCTTAGTGCTAGTAGGATTAGTTGTCATAAACGTCGTTGGTGACGTCCCTGTCAAATTTGCTTTTCGGGATTTCAGTTTTGAAATTCTAAGTTAAAAATATTGACCAAAATACCCCTACGAAAGTTTTTGATCCGATAATTTTTCCGAGTTTAGAATACCCTTAGTTACGACTAATGATAGCATAGGAACCAAGTTTGATCGAAGAAAAATCGAACCCCACAATTACCAAAAGTGGCCGAGCACTATAGGGGGGAGGGAGGAAAATTCCTTTTTCGAAAACTTGTCCTTTCGCGCTATATTATCGTACCTCGGAGTATGTACTACTTCATGTGACCTTAGTGAGTATTGATAGCTTAGTTTCCGATAGATTTTGATAGAATTCTGTGGTTTTACTTTAAAGGTTCATTTGAAGAGTTTCCCGAGGAACAAGGATTTGCTTGTGAGGAAGAGTTCGAAGATCACCCTGGAGAACCTACAGGTGAGGGCTACTCACTGAATCTTTAGTTAATGCTTAGGGTCGATACTTTCGACATTGTTTTACTGTTTATGCACTTGTTTGTGTTTGATTGGAAAAATGTTTTCTGAGGCTTCGGCTGACAATGTAGATGATTCATCTACTGACTGTTTTTGGGATTGACTTACATGCTATGTGCTATGTGGGTATTCTAGGATGTGTGGTGTAACACCCCGATTTCGGAGGTGCCACTTTAGTGACTTTAAATCAATAGTGCGGAAAATGCGTAAATATTTTTTTCGTTTTCTTTTCAAACAGAAGACTTAACATAACGAAGACTTAACCCAAAGATATTAAACATAAAGTAATTGGAGATAGTGCCCGCAGGCGAATAAGTATATCCCATGGTCAGAGCCATGAGTTTTGTGAATACAGTTTTCAAGAAGATAAGTCAGCCCCAAACGGGAAATGACAATCAGAGCTGTAAAAACAATCCCCCCATATAATACACTCCTCACATCGACCCTCATCCGATCATGCATGAAGTCCGGGTCCACGTCGAAGGCTCAGTAGTAGTCATTGTGCTCAGGATCCTCCCCGAACGACGAACCATCTTGAATCAGCTGTTGGACGTCTGGCAGCAGGCCGACCGCCCAAACACAACCATACACACAAAGCCAAGGCGCTAGGGTCAACTCACGGAATATAATAGATAATACAAGCAACATGTGATGAATAAAGGGGTATATATATATATAGGTTGTATATAGACATATAAGTTCTGTATCGTCTACCCTAAGGTATATACATAACATGTTATCAGATTTCTAATAACAATTCAATATTCAATATCTCAACAATTCAATAAGTTATATCTCGAAAACTCGATAAGCAATATATCAACAAATATAGTTAAATGCATGGTATGCCAATGCTATGTTATGCTCAAAATATGATCCGGATAAAATGTCACCCTCACGATGACTCGAAGCATCTCGCTCCGCTAAAGCATCTCGCTTTTATGAAGCATCTCGCTCCTGTGAAGCAGCACACTCCTGTGAAGCATCTCGCTCCTATGAAGCTGCACGCTCCTGTGAAGCAGCACACTCCTGTGAAGCATCTCGCTCCTATGAAGCTGCACACTCCTGTGAAGTAGCACACTCCTGTGAAGCATCTCGCTCCTATGAAGCTGCACACTCCTGTGAAGCATCTCGCTCCAATGAAGTCCGATCTGAGATCGTCCTTCGGAAAGCAGCACACTTTCCAAGAAATGTATGCATGAATGCAATATGGTTAGCCAAACAACGAATCGTCCTCACCAAGGCACGCGTATCTAGCTAGAGTACATTGTCTCTACAATACCCTAAGGTAAACAAAGAAGTGCTAATCACACTTGGTAACTTTCCTAGTCACTTTGGCTCACCGTCTCGATGGCCAACCAAACTGCTCAACGAGCAAAAGAATGCATCTCGCACTCAGTGACCTTTCAACTTACCATGGCTCACCATCTCGATGGCCAAACAAACTGCTCAACGAGCAAAAGAGTATCAACATACTCAGAACTGACTAGTTCCCCGACTTATCCCTTGGATTGGCCAACCAATAAAACTTGCTCATCGAGCAAAGGGCCAACGCACAATGGTTTCCCCAGAAACCTGGATCCGACGACACTTCTCATTTTCAAAACACTTATGTTCAAGCCCTAAACTTTCGTCTGAGTCTTTTATCATTATATTAAGGGTTTTGAGGTTGTTTAATACGTTATGGAGGTTCATTATGAAATTGCTTAAGTTTCGTCTCTAATCCTATTAGTTTCAAAGATCCCATAATTCCAATGATTCCCTGGAGAAGGTCTCAAAACAAAAGGTCCATGATCACCCAAGTAATGGCCCGAGAAGTTCCCAGGTAAGCTGGCCGGCACAATGCCTCATTAAAAGCCCTTCTTGCCTTAGACAGAACAACCCAAGTTCTTACGTGAATTCAAATGGGGTTTTTCCAATATCATTTTCAAACTCAATTTTCCTTTGAGAAGGTCTCGATCCATAAAAAAATAATAGGGTACGAACCTCGGTCCGTCCCATCAAACTTTATCCAAAAACTAGTCAAGAGTCTGGCATAACTACCCGTTATCCACTATCTTGACGTTCCTCACTCATTCGCACAATTGCACGGTATATTCAATATAGTCAGCAATTCAAGTGCGTAATAGAAAGACACAATATAATCAATATAATCCAAATATCATGTGAACAAATAATCACATAGCCTATAGTTAACCATTTAACAATTAAGCATGCGAGTCAATTATCAACATATCAATAGGATAAATCCTAATCTCCCATGTCGGCCGAAGCCTTCAGAAAAAATTTTCAATCCAGACAATTCATATGCATAAACAATAATTCAAGTCGAATTTATCGACGCCTACAAAGCATTAGCTAGCAAGTAAGTTGCCCTAACCTCGAACTCGTCCAGTGTGTTCAAGCAAGACTCCTTCACAATCCTCTTTTCCTGCTCCAAGTGTTCCTCCAAACGAATCTTTGAGCAACGAAGCGAAAGTCAATTAAAACAAGTCAATTCGGTCAATACAATACTAACTAGCGTTTAGACAAAGCTTAAGATGCTTCAGAGTACAATATTTAAGCATGGATAGACGACAGAACCTCGTTCGCTAAAACGAGCATAACTCGAGCTATATAACTCGGAATGACACGAAACCAGCGCCAAAATTTCGACAATCGAAAGAGCTACGCAATGGCTCAGGTCATAGAGACCCAAAAATTATTTTTGGACACGGTACCCTAAGCAATAGGTTTCGGCCACTATGTAAAGTAGGGTTTTCCGAACTTTTTCTTCGATCTAAATCGATTCCTATGTATTCTTAGGCGATATCTAGGCCAAGGAAACTCTCAGAAAAAATATCGAATCGAAAACTGTCACAGGGGTATTTTGGTCATTATTTTCAGCTCAGAATTTCAAAACCAGAGTTTCGAAAAACAAATTAGATGGGGTTGATACTAACGACGATTATAACGACTAATCTTACTAACGCTAAGCTCAGTCGAGGGTTTTAAGCCCAAAGGTTGGAACTTTAGCCAAAAATGGGTATTATGAGCAGAATTGAAACTCGGCAGCAATTCGGCGAGAATCAGCAAAATGTAACCCGCTAAACATGCTCAGGGGCACGCAAGGAATAAGTTTAGAAAAAAAGATGAAGTTATCTAGATAGTTTTGCAAAAACCTCAAAACTAAGAGCACAGAAAAGACATAGAGAAAAGCTATGGAAAAGACGATCAGAGGTAAGGATTAGCGACTATACCTCGACACCTTGAAGTAGCAACTGTCGGATCAACGATCAAGCAAGAGATCAAGAAAATCTTCTTCTCCTCCTCTCCTCTTGGCCGCGGGTTGTGTGTGTGTGTTTGTGAGGTTTTGTCTCAAGCTTCAACATATATATATAGGGAATGAAATGGAAGATATTTATCAAAGATCGGATAAGCATGAATAGATATTTATCAAGATTGGATAAGTATGAATAGATATTTATCAAGATTGGATAAGTATGAACAGATATTTTGAGAAGATATTTTGTAAACCGGTACAGATTTGTTCAGATATCGGAGGATTTTGCTCATAGAGTTAAGATAAAAATATGAGAGTGATTTCCGATTCTTCCTACTGATTCCAATGTATTCTAGACACGATATTCTCCCCGCTGAATCTTCTAATTCTTCAAAGAAATATCGGTATGATTTTTGGTTTTCGAGGCTTGCTATATAGAGGATGGAAAAACGCGGGAAAATGAAAGTTTCGCGATTCTGATTTTTTCCGGCTTCATTCTCCGTGAATTCTAAGATAGGTTTTGGCGAAAGAATTCCAAAACTAAAATGAGGTCTCCTTGTATTTTAGGCGACTAATGCAAAGTCGGTGTAAAACTATTTTACCCGATAAGTTACTTTTTGCATCGAATGTCGGAATAGAAAACTTCCTTCTGAAGAAAGATTGAAATCATCAAGAGAAATGGGTGTACGCCTGTGGAATCTTCATTTGAAGCTCCGGATAGAAAAAGTCTTCATCGTCGGTTGATTCTAGGGTTTTGAAATACCAGGGTTTCAGTTTCGGCAAACTTCCGATGATTGGAATCGGACGTTCGTATATCCTAGAGTTTCGCCTCGAAACGATTGTGATATATGGAAAAAGAGAAGTTCTAACATTTCTCTGAAGATTTTTGGAAGAAATTCCTACAGTGTTCCAAGGGTGGAACATAGTCTTATTTCCTAAGGTTCTTGTCCTAGGTTTTAAAGTGAATATTAGTCGTGCTATAACTTAAATCGACTTTGGTACAATCCTTAGACTTTTCCTGAACTTCCTCCTTCATAAATTTATTCCATTCGATAAACTCTTGTTCAGGTTTTTCCTTCACGATACGTCAAGCCTAATCGTAAATGGAAATCTCTTCCACTTATTCTAAGCTTAAAAACTTGGGTCTTACATGTGGTGCATGCCTTATATGCTAAATGCTAGGTGATTATTCTCGAATGTGTTGATATATGACATGTTGTTGATTTGTGATGAGTTAATTATGCTTTTGCAATGAAATCTGAGATTCTGAGTAGTGAGAATAGAGGGCAGGTCATGCCGATTTTACTTTGAGAGTTTTGAGAAAGTTTGATAGGACGAATGAGATTCGGGCCTTGTTATGGTGTTTCATGGATCGAGACATTCTCTGGTGTTATTTGGGGATTAGGAGATCCCGAGAACTTATAAGATTTGCGATAAGACTAAAAGGATATTATTTTGTAAAGAAAACTCATAAGACATTAAACAACCTCTAAATCTTCAAATAATGGTATTAAACTCGAAAGGAAGCTTAGGATGCAAATCTTAGTTTTGGAAAAACGAGAAGTGTCGTCGGATCCAAGTGTTGAGTATGTTGATACTCTTGTGCTGTTGGAGCAGCTGTGTTGTTGGGCTATCCTGGGGATAAGTCCGGGAAATTGATAGTTTCCGAGTATGTTGATACTCTTGCTCGTTGAGCAGTTTTGACCATCGGATTGAGATGTGTCGGATGATTTGGAGATCATCATGAGTTATGTGTGTGTTGTTGAAAGAAGTGTCTTTTGTCGCAGAATCGACTGTTACCTTAGGGTAAGCTTTTAGAGACTTTAATTTAGCTAGAACACGTGGCGACGTGTCGAGTGAGATTCGGAGACGTTGTTTGACTAATCATCCTGCATTCATGCAACATTAATGAGGTATTAACACAGGACGTACTCTGGACCTCGTCGGTTTCCAAAATGGTCATAAGACCCGGAATGTCGTGTAAGAGCGTTTGTAGACGACTCTTGTAGCAGACCGAAATGGCAGACCTACGGGTTACGGCTGATCTGACTACCGTTGTTGTTGGAGTAAGAGGCACGCGGGCCGAAATGGTCCCACCGTGGCTGGTGTTAGGGCTGATCCGTTTGATGTCCATCCCTTTCCGGAATGCATGTGGTTAACTGGGTTAACCGTCATATCATTTCATGCAACATGCATACTGACTTAATTGCAGAGTGTGATTGCTACTTGATAATCCTATTTGGAACATGTTAAGTGTTATTATTGTCGCTTATGTTCTTTGTGGAATATGCAACCCTAGGATGTTATCTCTAGTTATAAGCCTAAGTGGCAATTTATTATCTGTACCTATTGGGTTTATTATTTATATAATTCTTTGGAGTTGACCCTCGCGTCTTCTGTGTGTGATTTGGCGGACAACGCCTTTTGTCAGATGTCCATTGCGGACTGGTTCACAATGGTCCACCCTTCGGGGGGGATTAGATATGAGATGATTGACCAGGATGACCCCGGTTCGTGGGTGGTTGACCCCGCTAGCCATCGAGCGACGTACTCGGGGCGGATTATGGAGGATAGGGTAGATAGGGGAGGACTCTTGGTAGAGGGAGTGTTGAGGAGGTGCTCCGTCAGTTTCAACCTGCCGCCCGGCGTGCATTGCGGACCAGGAGCAGGAGGACCACCACCACCACCATTATCTTCAGATGAGGAGGACCCCTCAGAGGAGGAGCCGGTGGGAGTGACTTCTTCAGAGTCTAGCTCACCTGCCGTTGCGATCATTGATGATCAGGGTTCGGGCCCTAAGCCCGTGAGTCCAGCACCGGAGCGCATCGCTGTTACAAGAGGAGGACGGGTAGAGCATATAGACTTGGTCGTTCTGGATTCTGATTCAGACGACGATCATGCTAGCACGTAGTTTTGAGTGCTGTTGTGAGCTCCTCGAGATAGGATTAGTGTAGGAGTAGAGTCTTAGCTTTGACAGTCATTGCTTCATTTGTTTCTTTGGGGACAGGGTAGTTTCCCGCCTATAGCTTTTTGTGTGGTTTCCTTACGGGAATCACAGAGAGTTGGTTGGACTTAGGAGGTCTTGTTTCAGGCCGATGGGCCAGCTTATTCTCAGTTTTGAGGGATGGTGTTGCGGACACCTCACCTTTATATTTGGTTTGTACATATAGCCTACGGGCGCTGCTCTTCTTATTACCGTCACTGGAGGTTTACTCGTGACGAGGTTGCTACGTACAGCGGGGGTTGTTATATGTATTGTATATTAGTTCTGTTGTTTTTCGCATTTGTGTTTTATTTAATTCAGTCTAGTCTATATTATTATCGAAAAAAAAATATTCACGTTTTTCCGCATTAAGTTTACTTTTGGTTACTAAAGTGACGCCACCGAAATCGGGGTGTTACAAAGAGTCCCCTTGAATTCTGTGTGGGATGATAATATATTAATACATCCCCTTAAATTGTGCATATAACAATAAAATTATTTATTACACTAGGTTGTGTAAAGGCTTTCTGAATTTAGCTAGGTCTTAAGGTTGTTATGCCTTCTTTGACAAAATAACAAATGATGATTCAGAGAAGGACAATACACAGATTGACTTAGTAATCAAAACCATTGATATTGGGCTAACAAAAAGTGACACACCGCAAAGCCTGCCTGCCCTACCAACGGAAGAGGTCAAAATTGTCCTCTACCAGCTTTTCCAGGCGCCTTTCCTGATTGGTCGTGAGCCTGGGTTCGATTGCGAGCACGCCTCTGCTGAACTTATACTCCTCCAAACCTGCCATTACATTCGCCCAGCGTTCTTCCGCATGTGCATCCGTGAACTGTCCGTCCCTTCCTATCTTGTCCCTTGGCCTTCTTTGACCTTGGCTGTTCCTCATCCTTTCTATCTTCCGATCGATCATCTGCTCTAGCCTTCCTGGTCCGTCCCCCCTAATCCTGCACGCCCGGACCATCTTGTCTACTCCCCAAAAGCTCAATCTCGTGGCACCTGTGTCCCTCACCGGCCCCCTTTTTTCCATACAAATTGAGGCAGTTGTTATAACACTCCCTTGCTCTCCTCTGATCAACAGCTATTTTTCCCACCTTTCCACAGATCAGAGGGTACTTCACCACCAGGTGAGCCGTTGAAATCACCGCGCAAAGACGGTTGAGCGTGTTCCGTCCAATAATGACGTTGTAGGATGCCACGACCTGCAATACCAAATACCGTACACGCAGAAGCTTGGCGTTTTCATCAACACCAAAAACCGTATCCAAATCCAAGTAACCGCGCACCCAAACCTACTCTCCTGAAAATCCTACCAAAGTCCCAGTATATGGCATCAAGTCCTTGTCTGTCAAACCCAGCTGATCAAATGCATCACCGTTGATAATGTCCGCAAAACTTCCCTGGGCTAGAAGAACCCTTCGCACATTAAAGCTGTTGATTCTTACCATTACTACCACCGGATCGTCCTTATGCGTCTTGATTCCCTCAAAATCTACTGATGATATCACGATATCTGGGTGATGAAAACCAAATGGGGCTTCATACTCTCATACTGACGTCACCGCCCTTACATGTCTTCGCCTTGCCGAAGTTGTGTCGTGGCCTCCACCAAAACCCCCAGCAATCATGTTTATCGTCTCAATTGGTGGCTCGAGATCTTTGTTGAAGGTCTCTTCCGCCCCCTTCTTCCTTGTTGCCAGCGTTTCTTTCTTGTCAGAAATCGGTGAATGACGGCGATCATCCCGCCTGCAATCATCTTGCTAGCAGTCCCCTTTGTATCGACTCCCCTGTTGTCGTTTGCCACGCCAACGGTTACCGCGGTGGTTTAACTGCGAGCGTCCCGCCCGAATTAACCCTTCAATCTCGTTCTTTAAAGTGAAACAGTCTCCGGTGTTGTGGCCCGTTGCGCGGTGGTACTCGCACCACTTTGTTTTGTCCACCACCACTCGAGGCGGGTCGGTCTCCTTCTCGCCCGCCTCGACCGCATGCGTCGCCTTGACCTCCCGAAGTAGTTCTGTCAAATGCGCGTTTAGACTCTCCCCCGACTCCTCACGCCGGTGAGAGTTAGTCTGATGCCACGGACGACGGCGCTCGAAGCTTTCCTTCCTAGGGTACAATGGTTCCTTTGCAGTCCTTTCCCCTAGCTTTGTCTTCTTATCTCGCCGCCTACCACCTTCTCCTTTCTCTTTACTTGGTTTCCTTTCCGACAATGCATCTCTCTAATCGTCCTCCTTTTCCTTTTTTGCACGTTTTCGTTTGAAAGTGTCATCCTCCTCGTCCAAAATGTAAGTGTTTTCCCGCGCGCGGATCTCCACCATCGACCGAGCCGGCTTTCGGCTCAACTTACTATTCAGCTTTCCTGGTTGTAACCCGTTCTTGAAAGCGCGCGCACAAGCATGCGATTCTGATTCCTCAATTTTAACAGACGCCGCGCTGAATCGTTTCACGTATTGCTTCAGAGTTTCCCCGTCCGACTGGCGCACGTTATATAAGTCCTCTAACGTAACCTGCTTGCTCTTGCTCGCGGAAAAATGAACAAGGCACTTTGACGAGAAATCGCGGAAGTTCGTGATAGATCCGCGAGGCAAGGTCGTGAACCACGCCATCGTCCTGCCTTAAAAAGTTGACGGGAACATTCTGCATTTTACCATGTCAGAAGCTGCACTTATCACCATCTTCGTGTTGAAATACAACAGGTGCTCCTTGGGATCGGCCATGCCACTATATGCTTCCAGAACGAGGTTCTTCATATTATCCGGAATAGCCACCTCCCTTACCGCCGCCGAGAACGGTTCAAACTCCGCCACGGCTTCGGCTTCCCGCTCTCCTTCATCTTGTTGCTCGACTCGATAATACTCCAACTGCTCCTTTAAGTAATCGTTCCTCTGCCGAATGTCATCGACACTTCGGATCAGACGTTGCCAATCTCGACCGGTGATCGGAGCTTGTAGCGGTGGCGTTTCTCCCCGTGAGGCTTCTGGCGAGTGTGTTGGTGACCTCTGTTGCTCCGGTAAGAACGACGGAGAAGGCAGAGGAGGCGTTGGAGAAGGAGGAGGTGGAGGAGGCGGAGGAGGAGTCAATTGCACGGACTCGTCGCAGCGGACCTGTTCCCGTTGTGGCTTGCCTCTCACACGACGCGGTGGAGAACCGCGCCGCTGCTCCTGCTCTCCGTCGCGTCTCCGACGACGTGTTTCCAACAGACTTCACAAGCGAACAAAAAATTAAACCAAAATCCCAGAAAACTGAAGATAATTGCACGGAAAATCGAACTTCTCTCAACCAAATCACAATCCACGTGTCCGGGAATCGAAATCTACCAATCCCCACAGACGGCGCCAAATGTTCTATCCAAGAACATAGAGATGAGGGATGGTACCCATAGTGAGAGGATCGTGATGTGAGAATCTAGAGAGAGTAAGAGCGTAACCGCTTAGAGAGAGAAAATAACTGAATTTCAGGCTTGAATTTCTCCAATGAGCTAAGAGTCCCTTATAATCGGTAACCGCTCCCTATTCATAGATTCAAGGGTTAGGCTTGGAGCCCTTAACTTCTCCTAATGGGCCAGTTGGGCCTCCTTGGAGAAGGCCCAATTCCCTGGTTCACTCGTCGCCCCAAGCTGGCGCGCCTGGGTGAGGGACCCTAGGGTCTCACCCAGTCGAGTGCCCGAAATGAAAATTTGAGGTCAGAAATTGATTCAAGAGGTCGAGACAAGTTCGAAACAAGTTCCGGAATCTCAAACGGAACCCGGACAGAACCACACTCTCCCCCACTTGCCGGCAAAGCGGCCGGAGAGTGAGCCCACTCTCGGCCACGCACCTCACTCGCTCTGGAGGAAGAAGGAGAGTGGAGGTCACTCGCACGCGTGAGTCAGACGCGCCTGATGATGTTTTGAATGTCAGACAGTTAGCGACGGACATTTCCGACGCAAAAGTTCCTTCACGATTAGCGACGGACCCTTCCGTCGCAAATAGCGACGGACTGTAATGTTCCCTCGCGATTAGCGACGGACATTTCCTTCACAAAGATTGACGGCGTCCCTTGAGATTAGTGACAGACATTTCTGTCGCAAATAGCAATAAAAAAGGGAGACGGAAATATATACATTAGCGACGGAAATATCTGTCGCAGATAGCAACAGATTTCAGGATTTTGGGTCGTTTGGACGGTTTCTAGGCTCAATCTTCAACTTGTTCATCGTGTTCATGTGAGCCACCACGAGCAATAGTTTTCTGGCGAGAATCACAACCTTAAAACGTATTTTTCTCCATCGTCTGACCTCCGATTGCGACAATTACACCACTGTTGTTTCTATGGAAGAATTACGCTTAAGCCTTCATGCTCTGTTCATCTCCGGCGAGGAACTCCATCGCGGCCGCCGCCATACCTCCATCTTTTTCGACGAGCCAAATCTGGAGATTTTCCAAATTTTTCCAGAATTTGTTTTCTTGGTTCTTTTTTCTTCTGATTTCAATTCTAAGCTTCTTTTAAGCATTTTTCAACATGAAAAACATACTTTTGGGACTTTAATTCACATTTTCCAAAATTAATCAAAACTCACTTTGGAGAACAAGTTTGATTAATTTGAGCTAAAATTAATGGTTCAGTAATTGTTGATTGTTATTGTTATAAATACCCTCAATCATGTGGATAATCATAATAAGGAGCATAAACATGTGAACCCCATGGATAATCATAACTAGGGTAATCTATTTGAGTGACCATCTCAACCGAAGGTTAGATATTCTATGGTATCTTCTCGACCACTTTAAGCATGAACTTTATAATGAGTAAACTGTTTGATTTAGACCTTGGACAATTATGACACACTTCAAAGAACCCCATGTCAAAGAGGAAATTATAGAACATAGACTTGTGAACCCCATCGATAATCATAAATAGGGTTATCTATATTAATGGCTCTCTCAATCGAAGGTTGGGTATTCTATAGTCCGGTTAAACTAGGGTTGTGAAACCCATAGTTAAACTTTAGAACATGGACTTGTGAACCCCATGGTTAAACTAAGGTTTGTTATTCTATAGTCCTGACTAACTTAGGGTTATCTACTCTAGTGACTCTCTTAACCTAAGATTAGTCATTCTATAATCTATAGCTAGGGTTAGTTATTTTTATAGTTTTAACTTAAGGTTAGTTATACCATTGTCCCGATTAATTCAGGATTAGTTATTATAATGACCCTCTAAGTTTAAGATCAAATATACTATAGTACTAATTAAACTAGGGTTATCTATTCTATTGACCATCTTGAATCCTATGGTTAAATTACATTTATATAAAAAGGTCAAGAGTGACTTGTCATAAAGTCGATCATGTTGAACCAACACATAGTTAGCTAACCTCAATTTTAAGTTCCTAATATTAGCTAGTTCAAGCAAGATCGAAGTGTCGAAACAACACAAATAAGCATATGAGATTTTTAAGATCGACTTGTCGAAACAACCTAATTAAGCTTTTAAGGTTGATAAGTTACTAAGATCAGCCACTTGTCGTGTTGAAACAATCTATTATAATTCTTAGGAATTTATGTTTCCTAAGTTAACTAAAACCCGTCACCGTCTTGTTATCTCTCTTTTACATGAAGAGATGACCTGCACTAAAAAGTTTCTTACTGTGATGACATGTGATAGTCTTTCTCCTTATCTCTCATACTTCTCCAACCAATGAGGATTAAGGACAATGTAAGGCCCTGAACTCATGTTGTATTGTGCAAGTGAAAAATTGAATAAAATGAGGTTTTTGTCCAAGTTTGAAAATTGACAGATTATAGCTGTCAACTTGTGTGAATTGTTAGAGGGTCTTAACGACCTTACTTGGGAAAACTTCCTTCATGAGAGTTGTAGCTCTCTGAGCTAGCTAAATTCTCTTGTTTGTTTCAGGTCATTCCGATCTCTGTAGCCCGAGATATTCATGTTTTAGTGACGAAAGGTCTAGCTAAGATTCATGCTAAAGCAGGGCAATCATTGGTTCTGGAATCTGCTGCGTGAACTTGGCGCTATTTGTGTGCAAGTGTGGTGCGACAGCACCAAGTTTGAAAGTAAAAAAATAAAAAAATTTGTTTTGTTAAAAAATATTTTCCAGGGGAAATAAAGATCCACCAGAAGGAACGAACCAAGAGGTGTATAAACATATATCTTCCACTGATCTTTTAATCAATTTTTAAAAACAAAACATATATCTCTTTCTTCCTTCAGTTTTAATCACGCATTCTTCTTCTTTTCCTATTCTCTTAACGCCGTTCTTCCGTTTTCTTCTTTTTCTAATAAGATTATGTTCTTGTCATCCCTCAATCTTGTGCATCATTATCATGAGTTCATCATCTTCCACTTTTCTTCTCTACACGTTTTCTTTACCAAGGTATGTACCCTTTTTCATCTCTTCTTCTTCTACAGAGCTGCATGTGTAAATTTTGGGTCTGAATAATATTGTGGGGTTATTTGGTGAGTATAGCTATGCTTATCAGAGAGTGTTGTGTTGGTTTGATGTTGCAATCCCTAGATGCCACATTGAGATTCTAAACCAACAAGAATTTGTTAGAGCTTTCCCTGCGTTACTTGATCCAAAACTCTTAGGGTTTAGATCTGAAGCTTCATGGGAAACTATGATTCTTATTATGAATCCAAGTAACCTCATTGAGATACTTATGAATGTGGTGAGTGATGTTAATATTTATGTTTCCAAAGATTAATTTTCACATTTATATATATATATATATATATATATATATATTTACCATTTTATTCACAACAATTTTCAGAATCAATGGTCGACTATGTTTCACAGTATTGTTTCAAGTGCAACAACAACTGAAATCCTATCAACTGGAGTGCCGGGAAACTATGATGGAGCCTTGCTAGCGGTATGGAAAGTTCTTCCACTTCTTCCCCTTCTTCACCTATCATGAGAGTTGATTAATAGTGTGTTTAGATGTATTTCTCTTTTGTCATAATCAATTTCAATTGATTCAGAATTAAGAAAATTTTAAACATGGTGGTGTTTCACATAATAACTTTTTTGTAGATCTCGGCAAAGTTTCAAGTGTTGTCACATCTTGTTCCTACCCGTGACAACTATTTCTTAAGGTATTGTAAGCTTCACCTTGATGGGGCATGGGCGGTGGTTGATATTTCCTTGGACTATATGCGACCTGGTGCTGCCTAAAAATGCAGAAGGCAACCCTCTGGTTGTATGATTCAAGAATTGACAAATGGTTTCTCAAAGGTATTATTTAAAATGGAACTAATTCATCAGTTAATTTCCCACCACATTCAGGGTTCATAATTGATATTCAAGTATTGAAGCCAATTAATTTTATTTCTTCAGGTTACATGGATTGAGCATGTAGAAGTTGAAGACAATGTGATGCATGATCTCTTCAAAAATCTAGTAAATTCTGGTTTTTCCTTTAGAGCTAGACGGTGGATAGGAACTTTAGAAAGACAGTGCAAACGTATTGCTTGCACAATAGCATCAAACATACCACCAGATGACCATAGTGGTATATATTTTTCACTATTAAAATCTTGTTAGATCAAAGTTTTATAAAGTCTTTCACTTAATTCTGAATTTCATTACTTTTATGCATATGATATAGGGATAACCAAGGTTGTTAGACTCGCGAGTTAACTCGCTGACTCGGTAGACTCGCGAGTCTACATAGGAAAAACGAGTCGACTCGCTGTCAGACTCGTTTTCTGGCCTGACTCGGTCTGACTCGGCCTGACTCGGTCTGACTCGGTGACTCCCGAGTCACCGAGTCAAGGTTTTTTTTTTTTTTAAGTTAAAAAATCCCAAATTTATTAAAAATCCCTAAAACTAAACCTATTTTCAACCTCTATCGCGTTCCTCTTCCTTCTTTGCTTCAAAAAATCTTGGATGCTCTTATAATTAGATTATATGTTTGTATTTATTCTTCATGTGACAAGGTTATACTTAGTAAATTTTCATTTCTGGTAGACTCGAGTCTCGTCGAGTCTACGAGTCGAGTCTACGAGTCGAGTCTACCTACCCAAAACGAGTCTGCTTAGACTCACGAGTCTGACAACCTTGGGGATAACTCCTGTAGGAAGAAAAGGCTTGATGAAATTGGCAGAGAAAATTATGCAAAGCTATTGCAACTATGTTGGTGCTTCCCCACCACCACCATATATTTGGATAGTCCACACAACACCACCAACTGGTGCTAATGATGTGCGCGTCACGACCAGAAACCACACTAATGCATCAGGTGCAATTATTGGTCTATTTATCAGTGCTGCAACTTCTTTCTCGCTTAAAGTTCCTTTCAAGAGCCTCTTTGATTTTCTTCGTAATGTGAACTCAAGAAACCAGGTATATACAACATTTCAACTAATATTGACCTAATATTAGCAGTAATAGAAATTGATATCTGCTATGAATTCACAACTTGGAGTGTAGAGTCCCACCTTGATTAAAAATGAATAAAGTGAAGACATTATGTGACATGTATATCCAACATTTAAAACTTTTGGTGAAGATGTGATGTCTTGTTTGTTATGTTGATGATGGTTTCCATGGCCCATTAAAACTTTTGGGACTTTCACTATCCACTTAGCAAGCTTACAAAGTTGCAGTAATTGCCGATTCCATAATGGTTGATTATTGACCTTAATTTTGTTACTACAATTTATCAATTAAAGTTATAAGAGTTTTTTTGAATTTGCAGTGGGATATTCAGACCAACGGTTTTCTAGTTCAAGAACTAGCACACATAACGAGTGGCCATGCTCCTAGTAACTTCGTCTCTTTACTTCAAACAAATGTAAGTTGGTGATTTCGTTTTGCATTTGGTACATTCAAGATATGTCTTATAAAAATAGATAACATAACAACCTTTTCGGTAAATGATATAGTAGTGTGCAAATTCCAGCGGAAAAACCAAGACCATAGTCCAAGAGGCCTGGACTGACTCTACTGAATAGGGATGGCAATGGGTCGGGTAGGGTGCGGGTTTTGCCAAACCCAAACCCAAACCCGAAATCAAAAACCCACACCCGCACCCGCACCCGAACCCGAAATGGGTGGTGAACTTAAACCCACACCCGAACCCATTGGGTTTCGGGTTCACCCGACCCGTACCCACACCCGCACACAACCTCAAACAAACAGTTGAACTCGGAAACCCGACCTGAAAAAGACTGTGAAGAGAGCTATATTATGTAATGTAACATTGTAATTGCCATGTTACTGTTAAATTAATATGCAAGATGCTGCATATATTGTATTGCACAAGCAGAATACTTAGGTTTCACTTATACAGATCCGGGTTCGGGTAGGGTTCGGGTGCGGGTTTGGCCAAACCCAAACCCGAACCCGAAAGTGATCGGGTAAAACCCGAACCCGAACCCGAACCCATTTAACTCGGGTTTTCACCCAAGAAATCGGGTCGGGTCGGGTCGGGTGCCCATGGGTTCGGGCTTCTCTGCCATCCCTACTACTGAAGGTATGAAAAACGGTAGAAAGGGGGGGGGGGGTTTGAATAACGTTTTCAAATAAAAACTTCCACCTTAAAGATTCTAGAAAATCTTTCGAGAACTTAAGTGCTAAAGATAAGAGATAGAAAAGCACACAAGGATTTTTATCCTGGTTCACTTGATAAATCCATCAAGCTAATCCAGTCCACCCGTCAAGGTGATTTCTTCCTTCTTAGAATGAAGGCAATCCACTAATCAGGTAAAGTGTTACAACTGCACTTGAAACCTACAAGTGACTAACAATTAAACTAACTTAGCTCACACTAAGATTCACTCTCTTAGTCTTCTCTAGGATCCGATCAACCTTGATCTTCTAAAGGTAACTTAAACAAACTGTTTAACAAAGAAAGTTTACAAGAGATTTGCTTCTAAAAAGCTAATAGTAAACACAATGATTTTTTGGATGAAAGAATGCTTGAAGGTTTTTTGAATATAGCTTGTGCTTGTGTAAATTCTTCCAACCGCATCTTTCAAACTTCAGCCTCTATTTATACTCCAAGGATTAGGGTTTGAACGCTGCATGGAAATGCTATCGTTGGAGGGCAGTTCTGGAAATTCCAGCTTCTGCTGTGGCTGAGAACGTTAGGTAGGTCGTCAGGATGGTACAGTTGCTTTTGTACTTGGATAGTGACTTGACCTTTAAACCTAGGAGACTTCTGATAAGGGGAATGCTTCATGTTGGAACTTGTGAAGCCGGTTGATCAGAGTCAGAGGGAAAGCACAGATCCTCTGACCGTTGTATCTTCTGATTCTGAACTCAGAGGGAAGTACATGGTCTTCAGAGTTTCTTGCTTCTGGACATCAGAGTTTCCACTATTCAGCTTCTGGATCTTCAGAGTCTTTTACACCATCAGAACATCTGAACCTTCAGTGTTTCTTGGTTATCAGAACTTCTGGATCTTCAGAACTTCTAGTGACTGAGTCCTTATCAGAGCTTGTATAACTTCAGATCTTCTGAAGCATTTCTACTGTTCATAGAGAACATAGATGTTGCGAAAGCGTTGCTTGGGTCACTCTTTATGCACAGTGTTTCTGATTTGTGTGAGATTGAATTGAGGTCAGAGCCTGTAAATAGCACACTCAGAAAAACACGTTAGAGTACCATAATTGTTCATACTCAAATGTTAACTTGTAATCATCAAAACATAAGAGTTGTACTACACGATCAAAACTTGATCTTACAATCTCCCCCTTTTTGATGATGACAAAACCAAGATTTTTGATGAACAATTCTTAAAAAATAAACTGAATTCACTCAGAGTTTAGGGATATAAGATAAGACTTATCCTGATGTGAATAGTTTATCTTGCTCAATCTGAGTCCAAGTCACAGCTTGATTCTGAGCATAGCTCCCCCTGAATCTAAGACTTAATGAAAACGTTAGAAATGTCTAGATTCTGAGCTAATTAACGTAAGAGTTCAGAGCAAAAGCGCCATGACAAAGATGAAATAGAATAATCAGAGCGCATAAGTATTCAGAGTCAACGATAAGTGATATCAGAGTCAACTATATATCAGAGTCAAATGTAATCAGAGTCAAATATAATCACTTCAGAAGAAGTGAAATGTATTCCTTGTATTTGCCCAGTGACACATCTATGGTCATAAAGGTGGAACTCTTAAATTCGCCAAAATAAAAATAAATCACACTAACACAGCTTACACATCAAAAACTGGGTTTACTCCCCCTTTTTGTCATAAGCAAAAAGCATGGGGTGTGAAAAACTTAGCTTGAAGTACAAGGTACTCCCCCTTAGAGAAGGTCTAAGTTTAAGAAAATGGAGAAAGAAACGATGCATGAACGAGAGTTAAGCGAAATAACGAAGGGAGTTAAATGCGGGAGAAGAACGTTTACCACCGGCCACGGGAGTAAAGAGAACTTCAGTTACCAAGGACTTATCCTCGAGAAACTGCAGGAGCAATAACTTCCAAGAGGCGAAAGAAGCTTATATAAAGCGGGTTAGAGGAGGGTAAGCTTTACAACTCGATCAAGACCATCAAAAGAAAAATGGCATCATAGAAGAGCTCAGAAGGAAGGCCTTTGAGGAGGACTTGTTCCTAAACATAAGGCATCCAGAGGGTACACGGACCATTGCAGAGCTAACAAGGACACTGCTTGAGGAGGACCTGCGTCCAGAGTTGAAAAATGACTTAAAGGAATTCCTTGCCTTCGTTGAGGAAGTGCAAGAACTCAGCCAGCTTGAACTGAAGCTGCTGGAAGAAAAAGAAATTATGGTGAAGAAGCTCAAGACAACAGAAGAAATTCTGGAGAGGGATGAGCTAAAAGACAGTCTCAACAACATCCAGTATGCACTGGATCGTCTGGAGAAGGAGAGGTCAGAGCAGCGCCAAGAGTGCAGAAGAATGAGGAGGGATCCTCCATTCTAGAATTCAGGGAAAAAGATAAAGAATGCATGATGTAAGCACAAAATGATTATGAATAAAAAGGATTTTTGCAAACACAGAGTGACAATTATATATATATATGCAAAAATAATCACAAACGGACCAAGTAGAAAAACTAAAGTAACTTAAAGAAAATAAACAGAATTTAACAAAATAAAACAAAGTTAAGAGAGAAAGACGAAGAGATCCTAAGACTAGGGTTTATCAGATCGACGCAGAAGTTCCATCATCATTTGCTTCATGTCTATAAGCATAGACTCATGTGTGTCAAGACGCTGTTCCATGATGTCGAGTCTGGACGAGCTTGACTGTGTAGAGCTAGAAGGAACAAACTGAGCAGCTTGAGCAGCTGGAATGGAAGCAGAAGCAGCAGGAGTAAACACTACTGGTGCAAGTGCTTGGCATCTAAGGGCCTCAGCCTCAGCTTCAAGTCGTTCTGCCTCTAATCTGGCTTGTTCAGCTTGAGCTGCTGCTTGACGTGCAGCTTCTTCTGCTTGTTCTTGCTTTCGTCTGGCCTTTTCAACAGCTTCAAGAAGCTTATGTCTCTGTTGTTGTTCATGAAGAGCCACCCTTCTTGCAAATCTCTGCTTTGCAGCCTCGATCCTCTGATTCCTTTCTGCAGTCAGATGCTGCATCATAATGGGAACCTGAGCTACTAGCCAAGTGCTCAGACTGTTCCACTCTTCAGCCACAGACTCAACATTCTCACTCAGGTCAGTCTGACCTTGTACGTTGCGTAGCATCAAAGAAGCTTCATGATTGAAAATATTGATGCACTCAGAGAGAGAGGTGGGTCTGAGGTGAGTGTAGGGAACTATAGAGAGGTTGGTTTCTGGAGAGGCTGGGTGATTGCTACGGTGAGCTTCAGAGGCACCTTGGGGAGAGCCAATGTCAAAGGTTTGGATATGAGGTTCAGAGGCTCCAAGGTGTGGTGCTGAAGTGTCAACCACAGGATTGGGTGATCTAACCGAAGAGTGGTGAGACACAGATTGTTCTGGGTCTGGTTGAACTGGCTCTTGTTGGACAGGGTCAGGTTGAGCCTGTTGAGCCAAAGGGTCTGCCTCATGTAGGGGATTGGCCAAGATAGGTTCATCTAGGTCAACTAGACGTTCAGGTCTAGGGCCAGGATATCTCCTAGGGCTTGGACAGGTGAGGTAATACTCTTCTAAGGAAGACACCTTTTCTTTTATGACTTCCATAAATTTGCGATTTGATTCAGAGTTATTGGAAGGGGAAGAGTCAGCAACATTGGTTGGGAATGATACAGGAGTATAGGCTGTGGAGGAGTCTGTATCAGTGGTTCTGGCAGCTTTACGTGCTGATGCTCTGGGGACAGAGTGATCAGACGTTCTGGGTTCTGGTTCTGGTTGTGGTTGGACAGGAATGGTAAGTTCAGGTCCAGAGGGTTCAAGAATGATTGGTTCTTGTTGGACTGTGATGGGAGAGGTTGGTGTATCTTGTCTGGAAGGTTGGTTCCGAAGCATGTTCCAGAGAGGTGCTTCATTGGGAGAAGGTTGGAAAAATGAAGACCTTGGGGAATTTGGTGGAGAGGTGGTTTGTGCAGCTGGTTGGGATTCAGGAATGGGAGTGAGTGGGTTTGAAGATCGTTTGAGCATGGCAGAGATGGGGAGTGCATCAAATAAATTCAAATCATCATCAGAATCAACAGCAGACTTACTTGAAGATTGCGCTGATGACCTAGTCACTCTGGAAGGAGTTTCAATCCTTCGGATCACTTGAGCGGCTGGTTCCACCCGTGTAGGCTTCACCACAATTCTGACCTGCTTCTTCTTCTTCTTGGGAGGAGAAGGACCATCCTCATTATCACCATCATCACCATCACCTGGCTTGCTGGTTTCATCATGTTTTTTCTTGGGCTGGTCAGCCTTCTTCTTCCTCTTCAGAGGGACATCTGATTCCTCAGAGGATTCTTCTAAGATCATCTTCCTCTGAACTTTCCTCTTGGGAGGAGAGTCAAACTCTTGAGCCGGAGGCAATCTTCTGAAGAATTCATCGACATCAATCTCAAAGCCTTGTGCCCTTAGATCTTGTACATAGCACCTGATAGCTTCTGGATTGTCTGCCTGGGTCCACAAAGGGTAGTCGTTCAGAGGCACCCTTCTCTGTCTGATTTCAGAAGATGTATCTTCATGAGCTGGGGCAATCTTCTTCTGGACCAGACCCATCTTCTTCAAAGAATTAGCAGTGAAGACATCACTGACGATGGTGGTCAGATCCTCTGTGCATCCAGCATTGACCAGATCTTGCACGAGATTGCTCTCAATGAAGAGATCTGATAGCAATCTCCCAAAGGGAATATACTTGATGGCGGACTTGATTGAGGCAGTAGTTCTGGACTTCTTGATACACTCCTTCAAGTAAGAGAACAGGAAGAAGGGGAGGTAGATCTTCTTCTTGTCTTGGATAAAGAATAACATCGCCTTCTGGCAGAAGTTGATGTAATCTGGGGAACTGCCCTTTGGCCTCTGGTTGATACAGTGCAGCAGAATCTTGTGCCAGATTCTAAGCTTGGGATGAAGATCCACCACCTTGTAATCAGTCTTGCCCGGTTTGTATGTGGTGTACAAGGCCTTGTTGGTTGTATCCTTGGTCTTGGGTTTCAGCTTCGATTCGGTCAGTTGAAATCGATACCCATGTGCAGTGTCTGCACCCAGCAAATTCACGAATGACTTCTCAGTAATTATGATTCTCCTTCCAGCAATGTGGGAGACCACCTGAGTGTCATCGCAGTCAGCGTGCTTCCAGAATTCCTTGACCAACTTGTCATACACCGGTCCTCGAAGCCTGTTGAAGTAATTTTCCCAGCCTTGAACACGGACTTCAGGACGAAGATCATACCCATTTTCAGCAAGATTGTCGAGGTCGAATCTCCATTCTGCCAGTACTTGAAGTTCTTCAGGAGCGTACACACAGTGAACGACACAACCCCGTTCTGCAATCGGAATTATCTGCCCTTGAACTTGACCTTGATCAGGAGCTTCAGGACCCAATTGGCCTGTAGCTTGACCTACTACCATGTGTGGGAAATTGGTCGCTTCAGCGGCTTCAGTTGTGGTTTGTCTCACCATTGTTGGAGCGGTTGAAGGTTTTGGGGTTGAAGATGAAGTTGAAAGATGAATAGAGAGCGAGAGAGAAATCGTGGGTAAGAGGTTTTGGAAAACTGAAGAGAGAGAGTGTAAAACCGTAAGTGTAGGAGAACGTGTGTGTATAGTGGGTTTTGACAAATAACCGTTGTTGATTCAAAAAGCAATTTAAAATCAACGGTTAAAAAATTAAAGATAGATATTAACAGGAAATACACATATCACACGCAGGAGAGAAGCACATCAACACTCATTATGACAGACTGTCACACGGGCACAAGGAACTATGCATCAGAGATACTGACACACGTTTACTGTCTCAGCTTCAGAGTCAGCACCAGTGGGTACATAAACTCTGATAGAGTTACCTTCTGGACTAGACAACTTCTGATGAAGAAGTATCATAGTCAGAGGTTCTGATCCATCTTCATACTGGACAAAAGTTCATATTCAGATTTTTCATAATGAAATTAAATCTATCCTCTTCTAAGGGCTTTGTAAAGATATCTGCCCATTGATGGTCAGTATCAACAAACTTCAGAAGAAGTACGCCCTTCTGTACATAATCTCTAATAAAATGATACTTTACCTCAATGTGCTTTGCCCTTGAATGTAAGATAGGATTCTTACTCAATGAGATTGCAGCAGTGTTATCACAATAGATTGGGATATTGCTCTCAAGGATCTGATAGTCCTCCAGCTGATGTTTCATCCAGAGCATCTGGGTGCTGCATATTGCTGCTGAGATATATTCTGCCTCTGCAGTTGATAGTGCAATGGTTGATTGCCTCTTGCTTGCCCATGAGACTAAGTTGCTTCCCAGAAATTGACAATTTCCAGAAGTGCTCTCTGTTCTATCTCCAGCATAATCAGCATCACAATAACCTGAAAGCTTATACTCTGATGTTTTCTTATACATCAAGCCAAGGTTAGTGGTACCTTTCAGATACCTTAGGATCCTCTTAACAGCAGTTAAGTGGGTTTCCCTTGGATCTGATTGGAAACGAGCACATAAATGAACACTAAACAATATATCTGGCCTAGATGCAGTTAAGTATAGAAGTGAACCTATCATACCACGATAGAGCTTCTGACATACTTTACCACTTTCATATTCTTTCTCCAGAATGCATGTAGGATGCATTGGAGTCTTGGCCACTGTAGATTCTAGCATATTGAACTTCTTCAGAAGTTCTTTAGTGTACTTGCTCTGATGGATATATGTTCCTTCTGGTGTTTGATCAACTTGTATACCCAGAAAGTACTTGAGTTCTCCCATCATATTCATCTCAAATTCAGCCTGCATCATCTCAGAAAATTCTTTGCATAGAGATTGATTAGCAGAACCAAATATAAAATCATCAACATAAATTTGCACAACTAAGATATCATCTTTGTAAGTTTTGCAAAAGAGAGTTGTATCTACTTTACCCCTTACAAACTTATTCTCCAGAAGGAATGAGCTGAGTCTCTCATACCATGCTCTGGGAGCTTGCTTCAGACCATAGAGTGATTTCTTCAATTTGAACACATGGTGTAACACCCCGATTTCGGTGGTGTCACTTTAGTAACCAAAAGAAAATACTTTAAGCGGAAAAACGTGAATTATTTTTTTTTTCGACAATATAACTAAAGACAGAAAGCAATAAAACTCCCCAACAAAAGATAAAAGGAACTACTATACAACTATATATACATGCCTCGTGTCGGGTGACAGAAAAGAGTAACGCCCGAAGGCAATATGTACAGTCCAAAATAAAGATGCTGTGTCCGCAACACTAACCTACAAAAACTGAGAGCAAGTTGGCCCAGCGGCCTAAGAAAAGACCCCCCTAAATCCAACCAGCTCTCTGCGATCTCCATAGGAAACCACACAAAAGCTACCGGTAGGAAAACTACCCGATCCCCAAAAACGGAAGCATGACGGTCAGAGCATCGACACAACTCCTACACTATCCCTACCCGAGGAGCCCACACTAGCACTCGATCCTACATGCTAGCGCGGTCGTCATCCGAATCTGCATCCAGGACGACTAGGTCGACGTACTCAACACTGCCCTCTCTGTCCACCCTAATGCGCTCCCGCACTGGACTCTCGGGCTCGGGGCCCGGAACGAGATCCGCAAC
The DNA here is from genome assembly GCF_012489685.1 of Lotus japonicus. NCBI lineage: Eukaryota > Viridiplantae > Streptophyta > Magnoliopsida > Fabales > Fabaceae > Lotus > Lotus japonicus. The sequence continues at coordinate 38,081,701 of NC_080045.1, read as the reverse complement.
GACAGCAGCAGCAGTAGACGGACTAGACTCCGTCGAAGCCCCACCTACTGGCAACTCCTCAGAAGGGTCCTCATCATCTAAAGGAGATGGTGGCGGTGGAGGTACTCCCAAGCCGGGTCCACAGTGTACTCCTGGAGGCAGGTTGAAGCTCACTATGTGCCTCCTCATCACTCCCTCCGTCAAGCGTCCGAATCGATCGACACGGTCCTCCATGATCCGACCGGTGTAGGTCGCACGGTGGCCCTCGGGATCGACCACCCATGCACCTGGGTCGTCTTGGTCAAGCATCTCGTACCTGGTCCCCCCTGACGGGCTGACCATGGTAAACCAATCCCCCATACTCATCTGACAAATGGCGTAGTCCGCCCAAACACACACAGCAGACGCGAGGGTCAACTCCAAAGAATTATATAATTAATAAAACCAGATATAATTATAGGATAATAAATACTAGCCTCTCAGGCTTATAAGTTTTGGGATAGCTTCCTAGGGTTGCATGTATCACAATAAATATAAAGAGCCATAAAAACAAGTAGCATGCCTCAAAAATAGGATAAACAGTTACCAATCACACTCAGCAACTAAGTTAGCATGTATGTTGCATGAAATGCAATGCTGGGTAACAAAATGCATTCCGGAAGAAGGATGGACATCAACGAGACGGCCCTAACACCAGCCACGGTGGGTACCTTCCTGCTCGCGTGTCTCTTACACCACACAAAAGTAGTCAGATCAGCAGTGAACCCGTAGGTCTGCCATTCCGTCTGCTACTGAGGACCACCGTAGTGTCCTAAATATGGAAATCCGGGTCTTATGACCATTTTGGAATCCACCGAGGTCCGGTATCACGCCGTGTATTAACCTCAAAATGAGTGCATGAATGCAAGTGATTAGCCAAACAACGTCTCCGACCTCACCCGACACGTCGCCACGTGTTCTAGATTAACTTAAAGTCTCTAAAAGAATACCCTAAGGTAAATGTCGATTCTGCGACAAAATACAATTAATCATAAACAAAAGAGTGCAGCCACTCACGACAACTCTTCGAGTCATCAATGCTCTCACGAAGTCTCACGCTTCTGTGGAGTCTCACACATTCACAAAGTCTCACGCTTCAGTGAAGTTTTATGCTTTCACAAGGTCTCACGCCTCAGTGAATTTACACACTTGCACGAAGTCTCACGCTTCAATGAAGTTTCATGCTGTTCACGAGGTCTCACGCCTCAGTGAAGATCCATGCTTTCCACAAGGTCTCACGCCTCAGTGGAGTATCACGCATTCACAAGGTCTCACACCTCCGTGAAGCTTCTCGGCTCATCCCTTGGATGGCTAAACAAACTGCTCCCAGAGCGAATGAGTATCAACATACCCAAAACTCGAAATCTTCCCAACACTTGGATCCGACGACACTTCTCATTTTCCAAAACTAAACTTCAATCCAAAGCTTGCATCCGAGATTGTTATCTTTATTTAAAGGTTTAGAGGTTGTTTAATATCTTATGAATTTCTTTATAAAAATAGCTCTTTTTAGTCTTATCGTATTCCCTATGAGTTCAAAGTTCCCATAAACCCAAGTAATTCCCTGAGAAGGTCTCGATCCATTGGAGCATGACAAGGTCCGAACTCCGTTCGTCCTTTTTAAAACTCTCTCAAAATCTCATAAAAATTCGGCATGACCTGCCCGCAATCCTCACTTTTCAGAATCTCAGGTACAAGTGTAATAGCATCATTGAAACAGCTCAACCAAAAGACATAAACAGCATATTCCAACACATCCTAAGTTAACCATGTAGCACATAGCATGTGAATCATTTAGCACACAATATCATGGCATCAAGTACTCAACAAGTTCGGCCGAAGCCTCAGAAATCATTTCAGACATTTAGCAATTAGGTGCATAACACATAAATCAAGTCGAATTTCATCGACACCTAAAGCATTATCTAGTAATTCAGAGAGTAGCCCTCACCGGTGGGTCTTCCAGCTTCCTCCTCCAAATGTTCTTCAAGCTCTTCTCCTTGGTTTCTTGGAATCTCCTCAAACGAACCTTAAGCAAAAATCACAGAAATCAACACCAAGAGTCAGAAACTCAGCAATCAAAGAGTCCTAGGGTTACACAGTACACTACTACCTCCGTGGTACGACAATCTAACGCGTTAAGACAAGTTTTCGAAAAATCGGATTCTCCTCCCCCCTTGATATAGCTCTCGGCCACTTTCCTTAATTGGGAGGGTCGATTTTTCTTCGATCAAACTTGGTTCCTAGGTTAACATAAGCCGTAACTAAGACGGTTCTAGGCTCGGAAAAATTTTCGGATCGAAAACTGATATAGGGGTAGTTTGGTCATTATTTTTAGCTCAGAATTTCAAAATTGGATTTTTGAAAAACAAATTGGATGGGGACGTCCACAACGACGTTTATGACGACAAATCCTACTAGCACTAAGCCAAGTCGATAGATTAGAGCGTAAAGGTTGCGACTTTGGCGAAAAATGGGTATTTAGGGTAGAAATTGATCCCGGCGGCATTTCGTCGACATTTGACAAAATCTAATCCGCAGAACACGCTCAGGAGCATGCAGGGAAGAAGTTTAGACGCTGAAATCAACTGATTTGAACAGTTTTTCAAAAACCTCAAAATTTTGAACTCAGAAAGTCGCAGGAGAAATGGACAGAAACGACGATTCGAAGGAGAGTATAGATTACCTACCTCGAGGTCTTCGATTAGTGACGAACGGTGAAGCAAACGGGCAAGAAACGACGAAGATCCGGATCTCTCTCTCTCTCTAGAAACTCGCGGCTTGGAGGGGTGGGGAAAATGGGATTTGTGAAAAAAATCTAATTTTTCAACTATTTATAGGTTTTGGAAAAAACGGAAAAATGATTTTTTTGCGATTCCGATTTTTCCTGCGCGTTCCTCTGCGCATTCTAAGATAGGTTCTGGCGACAGAATTCCAGAACTCAAAATAGAATTCTTGGAATTAAACCAAAAGATCCAAAATCGGCATAGGTCGGTGTAAGTCGGTTTATCCCGAAAAACTACTTTTTGCAGTGATCGTCGGATGAGAAAACTTCCTTCTGAAGAAAGATTAGGAATGATGAGAGAAGTAGGAGAACGCGGGTGGAATCTTCATTTGAGTTTCCGGATAGAAAAAGTCTTCATCGTCTGTCGATCTTAGGTTTTTCGAACTATCAGGGATTCCGTTTCGGCAAACTTCCGAGAATTGGAATTTGACGTTCGTACTTTCCAGGATTTCGCATCGAAATGGTTGTTTAAGGACGGAAAAGAGAAGTTCTAACATTTCTCTGAGGATTTTTGGAATTAGTTTCCATCGTGTCCTAAAGCGTAAATTAACTATTCACTAATACCTTCGACCTAGGATTAAGCGTATGTTAGTCGTGCTATAACTCTTTCGGTTTTTCGATACATTCTTGGACTTTTCCTGAACCTCTTTCCTTCCCAAATTTATCTTAATCAAATAACTTATTTATTTTATTCACTTATCCAAAACGTTAAAACTTGGGCCTTACATTACTACCCTCCAAAAAGAAAGTTTCGACCTCGAAACTTAAGGGTCAGTAAAAAGTTCTGGATACTGTTCCTTGATCTTTTCCTTCAGCTCCCACGTTGCATCGCCGGTGTCCTTGTTCCAAATAACCTTCACTAACTCGATCTCTTTACCCCTCAACTGCTTTACCCTTGTGTCACCAATGCTGATTGGCGGTGTCTCGAAAGACAAGTTATCCTTCAACTCAATGTCATCCAGCTCGATGACGTGCGTCGGATCAGCAATATACTTCCGCAGTTGTGACACATGGAATACATCGTGAACGTTTGATAGAAAAGGCGGTAGTGCGATCTGGTAAGCTACCGGTCCTACACGACGAGTAATCTGATAAGGTCCAATGAACTTTGGCGTCAGCTTTCTTGACTTGATTGCTCGACCAACTCCTGTAGTCTGGGTAACTCGCAGGAACACATGATCTCCTTCTTCGAATTCCAGGGTTCTGCGCCTTTGATCTGCATAGCTCTTCTGTCTACTCTGAGAAGCCTTCATCTTCTCCCTGATCTGTTTAATCTTCTCAGTTGTCTGTTGCAGAAGTTCCGGTCCTACTAACAAATTCTCTCCATCTTGATACCAACATAAAGGTGTTCTACACTTGCGGCCATACAATGCCTCATACGGTGCCATACCTATGGTCGTATGAAAACTGTTGTTATATGTGAATTCAATCAGTGGCAATAGGGTGTCCCAACTGCCCTTATTGTCTAACACGCAAGCTCGTAGCAAATCCTCCAATGTTTGGATAGTTCTCTCAGTTTGCCCATCAGTCTGTGGATGATAAGCAGAGCTTAATCTCAGCCTCGTTCCCAAAGCCTCATGAAGAGCTCCCCACAGATGTGAAGTAAACTTCGGGTCTCTATCGGAAACGATACTTGTTGGCACTCCATGAAGTCGCACAATCTCAGCTATATAAATCTCTGATAGCTTATCCACATTGTACGTAGTTCTCACCGGTATGAAATGAGCCGACTTAGTCAGTCGATCCACGATTACCCAAATCGAGTCATATCCTCTTTGAGTTCTTGGTAACGCCACGACAAAATCCATCGATATGCTATCCCATTTCCATTGAGGTACATCCAAGCTTTGTAACATACCCGCAGATTTCTGATGTTCCACCTTCGCCTTTTGACAGGTCAAACATGCAGCTACGTATTCTGCCACTTGTCTTTTCATTCCTGGCCACCAAAAATTCACCTTCAAGTCCTGGTGCATCTTTTTCATTCCAGGGTGAATACTCAGCTTACTTTTGTGACCTTCGTCCAGTATCAACCTCCTTAGGTCAGGGTTGTTGGGTACGCAAACTCTACCCTTACACCGTAGGATATTGTCACTTCTTACCTTGAATTCCGGGTCCTTACCCTGAATTACCAAATTCCTTTTTCCGAGTAAAAATTCATCTTGTAACTGTTGGTCTCGGATTTCTTCCATCAATCCATTGGTAATCCTGATCATCCCGAACCTCAGTTCTCCCTCGGATACTCTTACGTCCAAACTCAAATCTCGGAATTGTTCCAGCAGTTGTAGCTCCTTCACCATCATTGACGAGATATGCATTTTCCTGCTCAATGCATCAGCAACAACATTAGCTTTTCCAGGATGGTACTGTAAGGTAAAATCGTAATCCTTGAGAAACTCCATCCAACGTCGTTGTCTCATGTTCAACTCCTTCTGGTCAAACAAGTACTTCAAGCTCTTGTGATCGCTAAATATGGTGAAATTGCATCCATATAAGTGATGTCTCCAGATCTTCAACGAAAACACAATGGCAGCAAGTTCCAAGTCATGAGTCGGATAGTTCTTCTCATGAGTCTTCAGTTGTCGTGAAGCATAAGCCACCACTTTCCGATGCTGCATCAGCACACATCCCAAACCTTGATGCGAAGCATCACAGTACACTTCATACGGTTCCTCTGGTTGCGGTAAGACGAGTACAGGTGACGTCGTCAAACGTTCCTTCATTGTCTGAAAGCTAGTTTCGCACGCTTCGGTCCATGCAAAAGGTTGATCCTTTCTCGTAAGTTGAGTCAAGGGTCCAACGATCTTGGCGAAATTCTCAATGAAGCGACGATAGTACCCCGCCAAACCGACAAAACTCCTGATCTCAGTCACGGTCTTTGGCCGTTCCCATGACAACACCGTCTCTACCTTTGCTGGATCCACAGCTATACCTTCTTTAGAGATCACATGGCCCAAGAATTTTACCTCTTCGAGCCAAAATTCACACTTAGAAGGGTTGGCGTACAACTTTGTCTCTCTCAACACTTGTAAAACCTGACGCAAGTGCCCTTCATGATCTTCAGCGTTCTTTGAGTAGATCAGAATGTCGTCGATAAACACCACGACGAATCGATCCAAGAACGGATGGAATGTCCTGTTCATGTAATCCATGAAGATAGCAGGTGCGTTTGTCACCCCAAATGGCATCACTAGATACTCATAGTGTCCATAACGAGTCCGGAATGCCGTCTTCTGGATATCCTCAGTCTTTACTCTAATTTGATGGTAACCCGACTTCAGGTCTATCTTTGAGAATATCGCAGCTCCTCGTAGTTGATCCATCAAATCATCAATTCTGGGTAGCGGATACCTATTCTTGACGGTTACTTTGTTCAGTTGTCGATAGTCGACACAAAGTCTAGATTTCCCATCCTTCTTCTTCACCAATAAGACGGGTGCTCCCCAAGGTGAAACGCTTGGTCGGATGAATCCTTTCGACAGAAGATCCTCAAGTTGAGACTTCAACTCCACCAATTCCGCAGGTGCCATCCGATATGGTGCAATCGAAATCGGTCCTGTTCCCGGTACGATGTCAATAGCAAACTCAATGTCGCGTACAGGCGGCAAACCAGGTACATCGACAGGAAAAACATCCGCGAAGTCCCTCACAACTGGAATATTACTCACTTCCGAATTTCCTTTACTCTCCAAGCTCAACAAAACTGAATACTCTTGAGATCCTTCATTCAGAGAGACATTAATATGATTGGCGGATAGATACTCGGAAAGGTCCGAGTCAGGAAATACCACTCTCTTTCGGCTACAGTCCAGAAGACAATGGTAGTGAGACAACCAGTTAGTGCTCATCATAAGATAGCATCCAAAATAACTATACAATATGATTAAGCAATAACTTCAAACAATTCTAAGTGCAAAATCGCTTGGCAGACAATCAATTTTTACTCTTCGCAGAGTCACACAACCTAGCACAGAAGACCTATTCCCCAAAGACTCCCGAAAGACTCGACTAAGCTCTGATACCACAAATGTAACACCCCGATTTCGGTGGCGTCACTTTAGTAACCAAAAGAAAATACTTTAAGCGGAAAAACGTGAATTATTTTTTTTTTCGACAATATAACTAAAGACAGAAAGCAATAAAACTCCCCAACAAAAGATAAAAGGAACTACTATACAACTATATATACATGCCTCGTGTCGGGTGACAGAAAAGAGTAACGCCCGAAGGCAATATGTACAGTCCAAAATAAAGATGCTGTGTCCGCAACACTAACCTACAAAAACTGAGAGCAAGTTGGCCCAGCGGCCTAAGAAAAGACCCCCCTAAATCCAACCAGCTCTCTGCGATCTCCATAGGAAACCACACAAAAGCTACCGGTAGGAAAACTACCCGATCCCCAAAAACGGAAGCATGACGGTCAGAGCATCGACACAACTCCTACACTATCCCTACCCGAGGAGCCCACACTAGCACTCGATCCTACATGCTAGCGCGGTCGTCATCCGAATCTGCATCCAGGACGACTAGGTCGACGTACTCAACACTGCCCTCTCTGTCCACCCTAATGCGCTCCCGCACTGGACTCTCGGGCTCGGGGCCCGGAACGAGATCCGCAACGACAGCAGCAGCAGTAGACGGACTAGACTCCGTCGAAGCCCCACCTACTGGCAACTCCTCAGAAGGGTCCTCATCATCTGAAGGAGATGGTGGCGGTGGAGGTACTCCCAAGCCGGGTCCACAGTGTACTCCTGGAGGCAGGTTGAAGCTCACTATGTGCCTCCTCATCACTCCCTCCGTCAAGCGTCCGAATCGATCGACACGGTCCTCCATGATCCGACCGGTGTAGGTCGCACGGTGGCCCTCGGGATCGACCACCCATGCACCTGGGTCGTCTTGGTCAAGCATCTCGTACCTGGTCCCCCCTGACGGGCTGACCATGGTAAACCAATCCCCCATACTCATCTGACAAATGGCGTAGTCCGCCCAAACACACACAGCAGACGCGAGGGTCAACTCCAAAGAATTATATAATTAATAAAACCAGATATAATTATAGGATAATAAATACTAGCCTCTCAGGCTTATAAGTTTTGGGATAGCTTCCTAGGGTTGCATGTATCACAATAAATATAAAGAGCCATAAAAACAAGTAGCATGCCTCAAAAATAGGATAAACAGTTACCAATCACACTCAGCAACTAAGTTAGCATGTATGTTGCATGAAATGCAATGCTGGGTAACAAAATGCATTCCGGAAGAAGGATGGACATCAACGAGACGGCCCTAACACCAGCCACGGTGGGTACCTTCCTGCTCGCGTGTCTCTTACACCACACAAAAGTAGTCAGATCAGCAGTGAACCCGTAGGTCTGCCATTCCGTCTGCTACTGAGGACCACCGTAGTGTCCTAAATATGGAAATCCGGGTCTTATGACCATTTTGGAATCCACCGAGGTCCGGTATCACGCCGTGTATTAACCTCAAAATGAGTGCATGAATGCAAGTGATTAGCCAAACAACGTCTCCGACCTCACCCGACACGTCGCCACGTGTTCTAGATTAACTTAAAGTCTCTAAAAGAATACCCTAAGGTAAATGTCGATTCTGCGACAAAATACAATTAATCATAAACAAAAGAGTGCAGCCACTCACGACAACTCTTCGAGTCATCAATGCTCTCACGAAGTCTCACGCTTCTGTGGAGTCTCACACATTCACAAAGTCTCACGCTTCAGTGAAGTTTTATGCTTTCACAAGGTCTCACGCCTCAGTGAATTTACACACTTGCACGAAGTCTCACGCTTCAATGAAGTTTCATGCTGTTCACGAGGTCTCACGCCTCAGTGAAGATCCATGCTTTCCACAAGGTCTCACGCCTCAGTGGAGTATCACGCATTCACAAGGTCTCACACCTCCGTGAAGCTTCTCGGCTCATCCCTTGGATGGCTAAACAAACTGCTCCCAGAGCGAATGAGTATCAACATACCCAAAACTCGAAATCTTCCCAACACTTGGATCCGACGACACTTCTCATTTTCCAAAACTAAACTTCAATCCAAAGCTTGCATCCGAGATTGTTATCTTTATTTAAAGGTTTAGAGGTTGTTTAATATCTTATGAATTTCTTTATAAAAATAGCTCTTTTTAGTCTTATCGTATTCCCTATGAGTTCAAAGTTCCCATAAACCCAAGTAATTCCCTGAGAAGGTCTCGATCCATTGGAGCATGACAAGGTCCGAACTCCGTTCGTCCTTTTTAAAACTCTCTCAAAATCTCATAAAAATTCGGCATGACCTGCCCGCAATCCTCACTTTTCAGAATCTCAGGTACAAGTGTAATAGCATCATTGAAACAGCTCAACCAAAAGACATAAACAGCATATTCCAACACATCCTAAGTTAACCATGTAGCACATAGCATGTGAATCATTTAGCACACAATATCATGGCATCAAGTACTCAACAAGTTCGGCCGAAGCCTCAGAAATCATTTCAGACATTTAGCAATTAGGTGCATAACACATAAATCAAGTCGAATTTCATCGACACCTAAAGCATTATCTAGTAATTCAGAGAGTAGCCTCACCGGTGGGTCTTCCAGCTTCCTCCTCCAAATGTTCTTCAAGCTCTTCTCCTTGGTTTCTTGGAATCTCCTCAAACGAACCTTAAGCAAAAATCACAGAAATCAACACCAAGAGTCAGAAACTCAGCAATCAAAGAGTCCTAGGGTTACACAGTACACTACTACCTCCGTGGTACGACAATCTAACGCGTTAAGACAAGTTTTCGAAAAATCGGATTCTCCTCCCCCCTTGATATAGCTCTCGGCCACTTTCCTTAATTGGGAGGGTCGATTTTTCTTCGATCAAACTTGGTTCCTAGGTTAACATAAGCCGTAACTAAGACGGTTCTAGGCTCGGAAAAATTTTCGGATCGAAAACTGATATAGGGGTAGTTTGGTCATTATTTTTAGCTCAGAATTTCAAAATTGGATTTTTGAAAAACAAATTGGATGGGGACGTCCACAACGACGTTTATGACGACAAATCCTACTAGCACTAAGCCAAGTCGATAGATTAGAGCGTAAAGGTTGCGACTTTGGCGAAAAATGGGTATTTAGGGTAGAAATTGATCCCGGCGGCATTTCGTCGACATTTGACAAAATCTAATCCGCAGAACACGCTCAGGAGCATGCAGGGAAGAAGTTTAGACGCTGAAATCAACTGATTTGAACAGTTTTTCAAAAACCTCAAAATTTTGAACTCAGAAAGTCGCAGGAGAAATGGACAGAAACGACGATTCGAAGGAGAGTATAGATTACCTACCTCGAGGTCTTCGATTAGTGACGAACGGTGAAGCAAACGGGCAAGAAACGACGAAGATCCGGATCTCTCTCTCTCTCTAGAAACTCGCGCTTGGAGGGGTGGGGAAAATGGGATTGTGAAAAAAATCTAATTTTCAACTATTTATAGGTTTTGGAAAAAACGGAAAAATGATTTTTTGCGATTCCGATTTTCCTGCGCGTTCCTCTGCGCATTCTAAGATAGGTTCTGGCGACAGAATTCCAGAACTCAAAATAGAATTCTTGGAATTAAACCAAAAGATCCAAATCGGCATAGGTCGGTGTAAGTCGGTTTATCCCGAAAAACTACTTTTTGCAGTGATCGTCGGATGAGAAAACTTCCTTCTGAAGAAAGATTAGGAATGATGAGAGAAGTAGGAGAACGCGGGTGGAATCTTCATTTGAGTTTCCGGATAGAAAAAGTCTTCATCGTCTGTCGATCTTAGGTTTTCGAACTATCAGGGATTCCGTTTCGGCAAACTTCCGAGAATTGGAATTTGACGTTCGTACTTTCCAGGATTTCGCATCGAAATGGTTGTTTAAGGACGGAAAAGAGAAGTTCTAACATTTCTCTGAGGATTTTTGGAATTAGTTTCCATCGTGTCCTAAAGCGTAAATTAACTATTCACTAATACCTTCGACCTAGGATTAAGCGTATGTTAGTCGTGCTATAACTCTTTCGGTTTTCGATACATTCTGGACTTTTCCTGAACCTCTTTCCTTCCCAAATTTATCTTAATCAAATAAACTTATTTATTTTATTCACTTATCCAAAACGTTAAAACTTGGGCCTTACAACATGGTCTGGGTTCTTCACATCCTCAAAACCTGGGGGTTGATGAACGTAGACTTCCTCTGATATATATCCATTTAGGAAGGCACTCTTAACATCCATCTGATGTAGAAATTATGTTGTGATTACTGAGAAGGAGATCAACAATCTGATTGCTTCTAGTCTAGCTAATGGAGCAAAAGTTTCTGTGTAGTTTATTCCTTCCTGCTGACTGTAGCCTTGAGCAACTAGCCTTGCCTTGTTTCTGACACATCTCCTTTCTCATTCAACTTGTTTCTGAACACCCATTTTGTTCCAATAACATGGACACTCTCAGGCTTCTTCACTAAGCTCCAAACATCATTCTTGGAAAATTGATTCAATTCTTCTTCCATGGCCAGAATCCAGTCTTGTCCTGAAGAGCTTCATCAATTGACTTGGGTTCAATTAAGGACACCAAACCTTTCAGACTGAGCAAGGTCTCTTCAGAGGGTCTGAAAGCTGATCTGGTTCTGACTGGTTCGTCTTGTTGCCCAGAATCAATTCCTTTGGATGAGCTGCAATGATTCTGCTTTTCTTCAGAGTTTGTGAATCAGAGGGACCAGCTTCTTCTTCTGGATCATCTTCCTCTGGCTCAGCTTCCT